>NC_058133.1:410164145-410224229 GCF_016433145.1 Gracilinanus agilis | reverse complement strand
TCTCTCTTTCTCTCTCTCTCTCTCTCTCTCTCTCTCTCTCTCTCTCTCTCTCTCTCTCTCTCTCTCTCTCTCTTTCTGTCTTTGTCCCTTTTTGATTTTTAAAATCATAGCTTGCCAGTTCCCATTGATAGCACTAATTCAAATCAAAAATGCCTTTTGATCAAACAACATACAAATTGTATACCAAAATTTTTCCCTCCAATGCACAAATGGCTAGCATGTGTTGCTGTGTTACTAGTTGAACATGAATGAAAAGGCAAACTCCATGAATCTGGGTGGCCAGGGAATGTGTGTGTTAGGGGCAAATCACACTTCTGACTGTAGAGTTGGCAGTACACTCTAGTGATGTAATTGCACTGCTCTCTACTGGGTGTCATAGCACCACTAAGCTCCACTTCTGCCTCACTTCTATTCATTGGGCATTGTTTCTTTGTTCTATCCTATTGCCTCTGCTGGGTGTCTCTGCTAGTTCCATCTTCTCTTGGATGTTGGGTTTCAACTCTTAATATCCATCTCCTGTTCTCTCCTCCAATTCCCCGGTGTAGAAAGCCTCATTGCGGACTTATAAGAGCAAGCACATTTTTAAAGTAAATAGCCACCACTATGAGTCACCACACCTAGCTAGGAGAGCCAACAGAATTTCCCAGGCTAAGATTAAATCTTTTCTCTTTCTCTGCTTGGTGTTGTGCTGATTCAAGTTCTATGATCTCCGATAACTATCTCACTTAAATATAGAAAATTCCTGGTAACAATAGCGAAACCCTGAACATGACTTTCTGACCTCATTTCAGGGATTCTGCTACACACACACACACACACACACACACACACACACACACACAATGCTATGTGTAAGACTAGAGTGCTGAGAATGCGCTTGTTCTTGAGATCTTTTTTGATTGACAAAAAAAAAAAAAAGTAGGTACCAGAAAAAAGTCTGTCTGCCTTTTTTATGCATCTAGACATATACCCACTTTGGCTAGCTTCAAACTTTGATGATCGTATTTGGTCTTACATTTGATCTGTTGGTTGAAAACCCCTAATGAGAGCATTCATACACTTTAGGATTGAAAAACCAAACCAGTTATCGTATGGGTGATATCTTCTTCATAATGGGAAAATTAATGATCTATGTCTAGAAACAATATATTTGCATTTTACTTTACAGTTCCTTACAATAAATAGTAATAGCACAGAATTTGAGAATTGGATGGGATGTCAGTAGCCATCTAGTATATACCCAAAAGGAATCTTTACCATAGAAAATCTCATAGACTTCCAGTTGGGGAAAACTACCATCTCTTGATGTTGTCCATTTGGACAGTTCTATTTGTTAGGAACTTTTTCTGATATTAATTTGAAATTTTCTTCTTTATGGTTTCTACACACTGTTTCTGGTTTTGCCCTCTGGAGTCAAAGAGAATAAATCTAATCCTTCTTTGCACAGTAGCTTTCCAAATACTTAAAGACAGTTATCAAATCCCTTTGACTACCAAAGGTTAAATATTCTAAATTTTTAACCAATATATTTATGTAATTTAGATTCAGACACAATTTACCTTTTTAGGTTCCATCGAATAGACTGTTTCTATAGATTTAACTTTGTAGATCATATATCTCTTGGACTCAGAGCCATTTGCTTTCCTGGCTGCCTTCCTCTAGGCATTCTCTAGCTTGTGTTTGGAACTGACCATAGAATTCCAAGTGTGATCTGAACAGTGCAGACTCAGTAACATAATGAAAAGAGTGTGGGACTTGAGTCCAGAGGACTTGAATTTTGGGTTGTCAGTTCCTATTTATATAGCCATAAGCAAACAACAACTTCTTTACCTCAGTTTCCTCAATTGTAAAATGAGTAGCTTACATTAGATGACTTCAGAGATGTGTTCCATCACCAAATCTATTATCCAATGGCCTTCAAATGTAGCTTTTTCTTAATGTAGCTCTATATCACATTAGCCATTTTAGTTGCCACATCATAAGTGACATATTACTGAGCTTACAATCCACTTAAGATACCTTTTAAGTGACCTCTTTTTTTGATTCTTCTATTTTGTATTTGTGAAGTTGGTTTTTCTGAATGTAGTTGTAATTTTAAATATATCTGCACTGAATTTCATCCTTTTATATCTGGCCCAATGCTCTAGCAATGGGCTAGATTAAGCATTCATTAAAAATATTTCAAAAACTTATAATTACTTAAACTATAGCTAAAATTTTAGAGTACTTTAAGGCTTAGAAAATAGTTTCCATACATAATCTCTTTTAATGCCTACAACAACAATGGGAGATAGGTATTGTTATTATCCCCATTTTACAGAAGCATAAACTGATGCATGCAGAGGTTAAGCAAATTTTGCAGCTAATAATGTCTGAAACAGGATTCCAACTCTGGTCTTCCTGACTCTAAGTCCAGTACTCTATATATTAAACCACGTAGATAAATAAATTAAGGAATATTTAAAGTCATGATGTAAGATTAGTTTCTTAGAGCAAGTTTAAATACAGGTGAATTAAGACCTGATTTTAATGGTCATTTCATTCCTTTGATAAATATCCAGTCATTCTTTGCCTCCTTTGGAAACCTTAAGTGCTAGTCTCATTTTCCTAAGACACTTAAGGTGACATTTGAAATGTGATTTAATCTGACACAAATCACTGCCTGAGTGAGGCACTAGACAAGGTAAAGAAATAAACTGTTATTCTTCTCCTTCCTAAACTGGTTACTCCCAAGGTCAGAGTTAAGAGGAATGACAGGAAATAGGAAATGGGATACGAACAACTCGAGATTTATAATTAACTTTGGCATTACAAACTATAGGTATGGATATGGAAATTTAGGTCTAAAGTCCCCTAAAGTGGAGAACCTGTAACTTTGCACCAGGGCAAACATATTCACATAAACACGTGTAAGAATCACCTGGGATATGTTGTTGGCACTTGACATTGAGGATGTATTCAAGCAATGAAAGGGGGAAATCCTTGGTCTGGAATAAAGGAGAGAAGAGTAAGGCAAATCAAAGCTCTATAATTCTGGTATACCCTTGCTGGCTCTTTATGGAGATGTTCCTTATTCCTTTCTTCACACAGAACATGATTTTGCAGGATGACAAAAATTATGTTGGGAAAAAATTCATTCAAGTATTAATTGAGTATGTATCTTCTGTAATATTTGATGCTGTAGAAGAAAAATTATATCCTTGCCCTTGGAGTATTTACAGTGTAATAAGGATAATAAGATGTAGTCACAAATAGCTTTAATACAAGACAAAATGGGACATGGGAGATACAATGCCCTGCTGGAATTCAGAGAAATGACAAAAGATAATGATTTCAATCACTGGCATAAAGGAAAGAGTTGTAGGCATGGAAATAGATGGGGTCTCAGAAAATTAGAGTTGAAAGGGACCTTAAACATCATCTAATCCAAAATTCTATTTTCCCTGAAGGCAGCTAGGCAGTGCAGTAGATTGAGTGCTGGGCCTGGAGTCAAGACTTCTCCCTGAATTCAAATCTGATCTCTGTGTGATCCCAGTTAAGTCACTTAATCCTTTTTGCTTCAATTTCTTCATCTATAAAATGAGCTGGAGAAGGAAATCACAATGTAATCCAGTATCTCTGCCAAGAAAATCCCAAATGGGGTCACAAAGAGTCTGACAAAGTACCACCAGCACAACCATCAGCATCACCGCCACCACCACCACCACTACAACTTTTCTTGAAATGAAGCTTAGTTTCTTCCTGAAAAGAAAGTTACTTACCCACAGGCTCACACACTGTAAGTTAATGAACAAATACTCTGGTGTAGGACCCCAAATCAAGGAGTCTCTGCATTCCACTAAGCTGCCTCTTTAGAAAGAATAGAAAGGAAAGCACAAAGAGTGAGGTGATAACATAAAGAAAAAAGAGAAAGCTTAATTATACTTGGGAATCTATGGAGAATTACTTTAAATTCTATATTAGATCAAACTGTACTAAATATATGTGGCCATTTTGATGAATGTGATGTTACAAATTATTCATATGATCATAGATTTATATAGTTAGATGAGGACATTAAAGTAATCTGAGCACCCTCCCTCATTTTACAGATAAGAAAACTTTCAAACTGAGGGAACATCAGGCTACATATATATAATCAGCTGGCATTCTCCTGATCTTTTTTTCTACTTCCTGTGGAGCTTCTGCTTGCTGTCAGTGTGTGCACAAATACTCAGCCTACTGAAAACCAATTCATTTCAGAAACTATATTAATATATCCTCTTTGAATAACATGTCATTGTAATAGAAAGTAACATCACTTATTGTTCCAGTTCTTCTGAACATAATGTTGCAAAGGGAAATCTACAGAAACAGTCGATTTGATCAAAAACTTCAAATGAATCATGTATGAATTTTAATTTTATGAAATCCCTCAAGATCCATTTCTTTCTGTTCTCAACCACAGCCTTCATAAAGAGATTTACATGTTTTTTTCTACTGTGTTCATCAACTCCATTTGAGTCAGCAAATCTGAAGGCATAGTATTTGTATATCAACAATGTCTTGGAGGCAGATTGGTACATCTGAAAGAATATTGGTTCTAGTGTCAAAAGACCCGAGTTCGAATCCCAATTTTGATGCTTGCTGTCTATGTGACTTTGGGTAAATCATTTAACCTTAGTATCCTCATTTACAATGTGAGAGAGTTGGACTAGATGACTTCTAAGGCCACTTCCAGCAGTAAATCTATGATCCTATCAATGGGCCTTGAGAATTGGTTGCATCCAAACCCTACAGGCATAAATTCTTTAATTTGCAAGACTTCTATGAAATACATCTTTTTGTCGTCTCCCACTTAAAAGAAACACAAGTCATAGACTATCATGTCTAACCTGAATGCACAGATCCGACAATTTTTTTTAACATGAAATGTAAACTAAGATTCAAAGACAAAACATGGGCATTCTTTTGAAGAGGTCCCTCCCATCAATCAACTATTAATTTTAAATGTACATTGATGGCTTTCTACATAGGAGAGGAAAGAAAAGATAAAAGAGAGGCTGAGGGACCAGGAAGGATAAAAGAAACTCATCCATGATGGATATCTGACTTTGGGGAATTAGAGACATCAAGTGAACATATATGAAACAATTAGAGCAATATGAGATAGAATCTACATATATAGTAATCGTAAGTATTATGATTAAAATCATACCACTCCTATGGTATCTTTATTAATTTCTATAGTATTCTTACATCTATAATGGATATTTTAAGCACCAATATTAGCAAGATTTTGAGAGTCTAAATAAAATAAAATAAAAAGATTTTTAGAGTCTAATTATTCTCATTTTGGACATACTTAAGACTTACTGTATGTCTCTGACACACATGAGTTGAATTTCTATAATGAAAAATAGGCCTAGGTAAAATAAAACTGCTCATGGCCAATTCTGATGTATAATAAAGGACAAAAATTAAAAAGAAATTTAAGAGATTTCCCCTACTATAAACTCATTCATCATATCTCCCACTCCTCCACACCAGTGTTTCTTTTTCAATTATACATCATTGACATGAACACAGCTGGAGGGCAAGCTACTGTTGCTAATAATTCAGCTTCTCCGGGGGAAACAAAAGATACTGTCTCTTTTAGGGCACAAAAATATTGTTTCCATTTTATCGTCTCAGAAACAAACTACAGACTTTTAACTATAAATTAAATTTATTAACATAATTATATTAATTTATAAATATATTAATTGGAAGTGAAATGTACTAATATATTTTAAAGCCATCCTTACAAAGATAGCCTTGCACTCCAACCAACAAATATTACATTTTTCGGTCCAATGTTTTTCATGATTCAGTCTAGTATTTGTTTTCTTGTTGGAAGCCCCCTGCAGTTGTATTTCAGTCTCTGACCTCGCTTCAATACAATACCACTGTTGTTCAGGCATGTCCAACTCTTCGTGACCTCATCTGGAATTCTCTTGGCAAAAATACTGGAATGTTGGTTGTTTTCTTCTCCAACTCATTTTAAGGATGAGGAACAGAGGCAAACTGGGTTAAGTGACTTGCTCAGGGCCACACAGCTAGTAAGTGTCTGAGATCACATTTGAACTCATGTCTTCCTGACACCAGGTCCATTGCACTGTCTACCTGCCCTTTATTACCCAGATTATTCTTTTGCCTTCAAAGTACTCCATTTTTCCAGATTCTATATAAATAAAATTTTTAATAATCGTTTTCTGATATTTTGCAATCCATGTTTTCTCCCTCCTTCAATTCCTCCCATCTCCCCAAGGGGGCAGGAGTTATGATATAGGTTATATATATTGTGCTGTCATGCAATATGTATTCCCATGTTCATTATGTAACCAAAGCACTCCATTAAAAAATGTAGGTGTAGTGAAAAGAAAGCTGGAAGGATAAGCAGCTTGGGTACAAAGAGCCAGGCCTGGAGTCAGGAAGATTCATTTTTCTGAATTCAAATTTGGTCTCAGACACTTAGCAGCTCTATGACCATGGGCAAGTCACTTAACCCTGTTTGTCTGTTTCTCATCTGGAAAATGAGTTAGAGAAATAAATGGCAAACCACTCTGGCATCTTTGCCAAGACAATCTCAAATACAGTCATGAAGAGTGAGACATGACTGAACAACAAAAATATCAATGTGTCTATTTCCGACACCACCATATTTAAAACAGAAGAGTTTTCTTTTGATCACATAAAGAATTTATTTTCATAATTTTGGTTCTGCATGTCCTTTATTTCTTAGATTACTCTTTTACCTCCAAAGTACTCCAATGAAAATGGCTTGGGGATAGTGAGAAGAATACTGGTGAAATCAGCTGATTAGCATGTGGCCTTCAATAGATTATACCCACTCTCTAGATCTCTGTTTCCTTAGTTGTAAAATGGTGACCCAAATGTGCATGTGTTTGTGTATTAATAGATAATATTTAAGGTTACTCACAGTTCTAAAGTTCTATAAACTAAGAATCTATATTTGGAGGTATGGACACATTATTTTTCTAACAAAGGCTGAAGTCTGTGTTTGTGTGTTTTCCTTTAAATTAAATGAAATTTGGATACTCCAATCATGCCAATTTAATGATAGCATTTATGATGTGTTTTTTAAAAAATGTAACTAGTTTGACTGAACATTGTCACTGCCATAGTAATAATTAAGTCAGATTTTGATATGAACAGAAAGATGGTAATGTTGTAAGCTTAATGGTAAGTTTTCAGTTTTAAATAGTTCCCATTAAAAGGAAAATATGTAATTTCTGATGCATCAACTCCATTCAGTAAAACAAATTTAATTTACAGAAAAGGAAATTAGGCATCTAAAGCATGATGATAGTTAAGGCATGCCAAGCATCTAAAATCAGTAGTAAGCCATCTGGCTAACTATATTTATTTCAATATAATGAATTTTATACAAAGATTTTTATAGTTTTGTAGCTCAAACAACATGAAGCCACCAGCAAAAAGGCTGCAGCAAAATAACCTTCATTCTGGAAGAGACCTCATTTGTGGTTTCTTATTAATATATTTAAGTCCTTTCTACATGCTAAATTTATTATATACTTCATATATGTGCCTCCACTCTCCTTTTTGGAAAAGATTGTAAAAAAAAATTCTCTATATCTTCTCTTCAAGCTCTTTCCTAGCTTGGAATAGCTAATGCTGCCAGCATAAATTTCTTTAAGAAAAATATATTTTTAAAAAGACCTTTCCTGGATAACCACTGGCTGTGGAAAAGGGAACAGAACTTATTTATCCTTCTCACTTTATCCTTCTTCTCTCCCTAATAGTTTGTACCCAGTCTCCCTCTAGCTTTCTCTCCCTTCTACATTCCCTTGAGGGAGGGAAGTGGGGACAGAGCTGTAACTTCTGTTTTTCAATGCATCTCCTAACCTGTGGGGCATCTGCAATGAGGAGGAGCTGTAGTAGCTGTCTAGTCCTTTCCTTGAATCAAACATTCTCAAATCCCAAACCTGATATTTGAATTGATAATAAAAATAATGTACTTCTATTCAAAGAAAAGATACATACATTATCTCATTTAGTCTTTACGTGTGATCTTTATATATTCTAACATACATTCACATTATTATTCCATTTGTTTCTCAGAAGCCCTGGGAGGCAAATCATTACTATCCCCATTTTACAGATTAAAATAAACAAAACAAAATAAAAGGTCAGAAAAGTTAGGTGATTTACCCACAATCACAGATACAAATTTGAGCATAGTCTTTCAGCCATTTTATAAATAATTTCCCTCTTCTCTTTTCTTCTTTTTCCCCTGTTTTCCTGAATATGTATGAAATCTTTTTTAAAGGATGTTTCTTTTTATCTGATGACAAATTGTCAAAGAAAAAATATCAGGGGATTCAGAAGATTTTAGTAAATAGGGAAAGACATCTCAAAGATGACTAGAAGTAGCTGAGTGCAACATAGAATTGGAGTTCAACAAATATTCACAATTGGAAGCATTATTAAATGGCCAAGTTTGACTGTAAAGAAAAATTGAGAATATGCACCATCCCCTCTTCACTGAAGAGGCAAAAGACTCTGAGTTTAGAACATTTAATATAGTATCAGATATGGTCTGTATATTGGCTGGCTTTGCTGAACTGTTTTCTTGCTTTTTAAAATATTTGTTGCAAGGAAGTCTTGCTGGTTAAGGAAAAGGAAATCATATATTTTGAGCCAGAAAAATAAATAACATCAATAAAAACATGATTATAAGTAGTAGCAGCATTGGTAACAATCTTACTATTCTATTTTTTTTAATAAATACACTATCAGGTAAATGCTTGAAATCAAATGTCATTTCATGGAAAAAATTAAATTCCACTCCAGCTTACAATTGCGAAAGGCACCTGCCTGGAAATTATCCAACTGAGGAAACTGAGACAATGTTTGCCAACTCCAAATTTGGGGTTTATGGAACAACAAAAAAACAAACCAACCTCAGAATGAAATAATAGAATGGAGGAGTCATGGTTTAAGAGGTAAATCTGTAAACATTTTTGGCCTTATATTATTAAGAATATTTTTGGAGCTCTTGAAAACCACAAACCCGTATTTCCCTACAATCATTTTATTATGTGTGAAGTCATATTTACAATAATACCAAATAAATTTGATTCAGGATATATGGTTTATGATCCTTGACAGTATCAGCTTTTTTTTAAACAACCAATTCCTTCTAAGTTGGAAACTTAATTATGTTAGTAAATTATACCAATCAGCTTTTCAGGATTCCCAATACCTTAGGTGAATAATACTGCTGCCAATTCACTTTGCCTATCTTGTTGTTCCTATTAACAGTTTCACATTTAATTCCTTCAGTCACATATTTAAAGAGATTATTCTTATTATAAAATAAAAGTTGTCAACATTTCATACATTATATGTGAACTTAGCTTTATTTTCATGAGCTTTTTTTTGGTAGAAGGATCTCTGTAGCTATGATGGCTCAATTTTGAGTCAAAATAATGAAATTTGGGGCTTGAAAGTGTAGAAGTCATCTAGTCTAAATTATTCATTTAACAGATGAAGATACTGAGGCCCAGAAAAGTAAAATAACTTGCTCATATTATAAAAGTAGTTAATGATGGCAAAGCCAGAACTAGAATGAGTCTCTTGATCCTAAGTTCAGTGCTCTTGCTACACCCTGCATTCTCTCTTAAAATTTCCATCCTTATATATCTTTTCCCTAATCCTTGAGAGAATGATTTTTAATTTTCAACAGCACTTAATCATTTTAGAGGCTTTAGTTGTGATTGTTGACAAAGAGACTATGATTGTATAGGAGCGAACAGGAGTCCCTGTTTCCAAAACTTTTCAAAACTAGGGGTGTTATTTAAAACTAAGGATTAATTGAGATTTACCTCTAACCATGGGATTGCTCATCAAAAATGTATTATAGAATCCCAGTTGCACAACTGTCATTTAATCTGCCTTAAACGTCTTCAAGGCACCTTATTCTCATGATGTTCTTGCAGAAAAAATAGCAATTTTTTACAATATGAATTTCCATAAGCAAGACGCTCTATATTTCTTCACTGTCTTTTATAATGGGATATAGTGGTTAGTGAAAAGATGCACCTAATATCTTCTTGGTTATTTTGTTTCTCTTCCTCTCCTCCCAAACAGGACTCTGCTTACTATGAGTAGCTTTTACTCAGAATGAACATAAAGGGAAGTGTAAACAGGGAGTAGGGGGTAACCAAGGAAGTAAAGTCAGCTAAGAGATTTTTACTTATTTCAGGTCACATTTTGCTTGGGTTTTCCCTTTCTGTTCCCCCAGACCATCAGTCAAGGCACCAAATGTCTTGCTTTGCTCAGATTTATCAACCTCCTGCTAGAAGTCTCCCAGCTTTCTCCTCCCCTCAGCCCGACCTCTTCTGGCCACATACTTTGCGAGAGATTCACATTCCTCCCCTTACACAAGTACAGAGGAAGAATTGAACAGAACTAGAGCACCGAACTGTCCCCAAGAAACTGACAAGAGAAGGAAGGACTGGGTAGAGGCTTACGGTGTGAAGCTGAGCCTGTGAGAGGAAGCTGGGAGGGCGAAAACAGTATTAAAAAAAAAAAAACACAACTCTTTTTCTTTCCATTTTCATAAACCTTTCCCCTAAGGGACCAACTTGAAACAACCTAAAGATTCTGACTTGTGACATAGTGAAAATGATCCTGGACAGAACAAAGTCAGAGCTGAGATTTACTAGACAGATCCACTCTCTATTGACTCGGGGCTACGTCCTCCGGAGGCCCTAAAAATAATAAAAATGAAATAAAATAAAAATGCACCCTCAGACGTTGCCAATTTCAGCCTGTCAAATTAGCTGATGGGAAGTAGAAGGGTGTCCAGACCTTACAAGAGCAAGACCCAGCGGCGGTAAATTGTAACCACAACTGAACTAGGACTGGAATCCAACATGTAAACTGCATTCACACAGCTCGGCTTTGGGGGTGAAGTGGGGAATGAGGCTGAAATGCGGAGAACGCGCAAACTAGACAGCAGAGAGTAGGCTAAACACACACACACACACACACACACACACACACACACACACACACGCAGACTCTAGACCCAAACAATATGAAGGCGGAATCCACTCTCCTCCCTCCCTCTGCACAACCTGGCCACGAACACACTGCCTATGCTACAGTTTGTGGGTGGGGAAGGGTTCGCTGTTCATGACTCCCTCCAGCCTACCGGGAACAGACAACCCAAAACACAGCCACCCTTCTCTCCCTCAGTGCTGACAACAGCAAAGGAGGAAGTTCCACAGTCGGTTGCTATGGCATACTGATGCTCTTTGGATTTCACACCTGGAGAACTTTTGGGGGAGGGGTGTATGAGTTCAGAGAAAGGGTAAATGATCCTAGTTGCACCCCAGTCTAGACCATTCCTTTCCCTGTCTAACTTTCTTACCCCAGCTTCCCCCTAGCCTCTTCCTTACCCAAGTACTGCCGCAGGTCGAGCAGGAAGCGAGGGGGTCCCCCGTTGAGCTGATAGAAGAGGGAGCCCAGGCAGAAGACCAAAAGGGTGGCCATGCAGAAGCCGTAATCCCGGAGGGAGAAGCGCAGGAAAGGCAGCAGGGAGCCGGGGCGTTTCCAGCTGCCCGGCCCCGCAGGGGCTCCCCCCAGGGGGGCCACATGGGTCCAGGGGTCGGTGCTGCTGTGATGGTGCTGCTGCTGCTTTTTCTTCATCTCCTGCTCCACCGCCTCAAACTGCCTGCCCCTGCCAGGAAAGGGTCACCCATCCACCTGAAAAGAGGAGAGCTTCGGCGGGGAGGTTGCACATGGGGAAAGACAGCACAAGGCGCACAGGGAGGAAAGCGCGGAGGGAGAGAGGGAGGCCAGGGAAGCTAAGGGCACCGCTGAAGTTTGCTGGTGCTGCTCAGGAGACTTTCCTCTCCATCGCTGCTGCTGCTGCCGCCGCCGCCGCCGCCGCCGCCGCCTTCCCTGCCAAGAGTGTCCCTGCACACTCAGGCTCCGGGGCGCTGCTGCCTTCCTTCCGAGGCTCCAAGGCTCCGTCCTGGGCTCGGAGTTTCAGACCCGCTTCTCTGGCCCCGGCGCTCGGCTTCCAGGCCAGCTCGCTCCCCGTCCCAGCTCTAGCCCCCAGGGCTTGCCTCTAGCGCCAGCGCCAGCGGGTGCCCCCCAGCTTTGTGTCGAGTTCAACGTGTTTTGTCCCCGTTCGGGCTTCTCTGAAAAACGGCTGGGAAGAACAGGAGGCGGACACCAACTCCCTTGCTCCACCTCCTTGACAGGGGTTTTCCTTCTCCTTCTCCTCCTCCTCCTCCTCTTCCACCTCCCCTCGACTCCCTTCTCGCCCTCTCTCCTTTCAGCTTGTGTCTCAGGGCTTCGTTTCGGTGTCACATTACTGCCGCGGAGTAGGGGTGGGGAGCGTCATTTTTCGGCAACTAGGAAGAAAGTTTCTCTGGTTTGGTTTTTGTTTTTGTTGTTGTTGTTGTTGTTAGTCCCCCACTTCCCCCCACCACCTCTTTCTTTCCCCCCTTTTCTTCACTCAGATCTTGGTTACTGCGCCACCAGCGACCTCTTGGGGGCTCTGCTGACTTCCCTCTCATAAACTGTCTTAGGGAGTAAGGGCTGCAGCTTCAAAGGGGAAAAAAGGATGTTTCTCAAACCCAAGAAATTCATTCTCTTGCCTATTGCCTGCAAGTTGTCTAAAACGGTTGAAGAAAAGAGCCCAAAGTCGAAAGGAAACTTCGTTACGGAATGGAGAGAAGAAAAATAGTCAAAGATTCTAGACATCCTGTAGGGGATAGAGGTCAGGAGGGCTGGATAGAAATTCCATGAAGGAGGATGAAGGAGAAAAAGAAAGGAATTGAAGTAGAGAATTTTCTGTTCTTAATTTCCTAGTACACTTCCTACGCCTCACCCCCTACCCCTTCTCAGTCTTCATCTACCTCATCTGCCATACAAGGACAAATGGGTAAAGGAAGTAGGCAGATGCAATGCATTCCCAGCCATGAAAATATGCACCCCTGTTTCTCCATCTCCTCCTTTCTTCCTTCTTAAAAAAATTCTTACCTTCAGCCTTAATATCAATACTCAGTATTGGTTCCAGGGCAGAAAAACTAATTATTGGTTCCAGAGCAGAAGAGGACTTGGCAAGAGGTTAAGTGATTTGCCTAAGGTCACACAACTAGGAAATATCCAAGGCCAGGTTTGAAGCCTGGATCTCCCATCTCGAGGCCTACCTTTCTATCCACTGAGTCACCTAGCTGCCACTCTTCCTTTCTTCCTATGAGAAGAGAAAGACAATAGTAAGGAAAACAAAGAGAAGTGCTACACCAGAAAGTCCATTAAAGACAGACCATTTACCAAAGAGTTGTTTTCCTTCAAGGTGAAAGAGAAATGCTTTTGATGATGAAGAGAAAAGAAAAATGCTGCAAATCTAGACATGATACTAAGAGGAAGTAACTCATGTAGAGACCATTTTCAGAGCATCACTAGTTCAAGTGAGCCCTTCTGGTTCATAATTCAGAATTTGAGAAACTAGCTACATGGTTGTAAATAGATAAGTACTTCTTTAGCTCACACAATGTACAAATAGGAACTTCAGCTTTCAGCCTTCTTCCAATCAGTTTTCCAATCTTTGTTTATTCTAGCAGAGTTATAGCTAATGATTTCATATATATACCCTGGGGAGGTAGCATGTTTGGTAGAAAAAACAATTGACTAGGAGTCAGGAGTAGTAACCAGGGAGCAGCACCAGTTCAGAAAGTTACAGCCATGATTTATGGGGCCATAGGGGAATAGGTCAACACACTATTCAGGAAAAATGAATTATGCCACTTTTTGCATGTAATGATCAATGAAAATATGTTATAACAGAATTGCATCCACAACAC
Organism: Gracilinanus agilis; assembly: GCF_016433145.1. NCBI lineage: Eukaryota > Metazoa > Chordata > Mammalia > Didelphimorphia > Didelphidae > Gracilinanus > Gracilinanus agilis. The sequence continues at coordinate 410,210,340 of NC_058133.1, read as the reverse complement.
ATATCTTCATTGTTCTTTTGAGTCACTTGAACCTGATTCTTTAAATATTGTTGTGTTCCAATCATTGGACATTTATGTCAGGAAGACAGATTGTTGTGTTAAAGGGAAACTTGGAATCAGTAAAAAAAACATTCTGAAACTTCCCAAATGCAATTCACATTGTTCTCTTCCTGATATTTTACTCCTAGCTCAATTCACTCTCCATTTGCAGTGCCTATCCTATATTTCTTTATTGTGTTCTAATTTGATGGTCTAGTCATTCAAATACATCTGAAAACCTCAACCAAAGGAAATGTTCTTGTAATGCCCCCTCAAATTTCCTTTGTCCAACTCACATAGCCACTGGTCAGTTGGGTCTCCAGAGGGATGATTCTTACTATTCTCAAGATTCTAATGGTCACCTATTAGTGGCTATCTCCCCAATTGCTAGCTTATGAATCCCTCACCAGTATGTCTCCCCTCAGCAATCAGCTGATAAATTCAGTTCTGTAGCAAGGCCTTTTAATCAAATGGCATAGTAAGAAGTCATTAGAAATCATTTCTGTCAGCACCAGGGGCGTACTTTCCCACATAGATAGCCAAATTCCAGAAGCATGTCAGTGTGGGCAGAATTCCAAAGTACAACAATTGTAAGATATACATGTAAGGAACCCATATTTTCAAAACAACTTTTTTTTAAAACCCTTACCTTCTGTCTTGGAGTCAATACTGTGTGTTGGCTCCAAGGCAGAAGAACGGTAAGGGTAGGCAATGGGGGTTAAGTGACTTGCCGAGGGTCACACAGCTAGGAAGTGTCTGAGGCCAGATTTGAACCTAGGACCTCCCTAGGTCTAGGTCTAGCTCTCAATCCACTGAGCTACCCAGCTGCCCCCCCAAGACAACTTTTAATTCCCGAGTTTTTGGACTTCTCTATGTTCTATCTCTCTAAAAGGTCCTGAAAAGAGTTTGCTATAAGTCCCTCTGCTTATTCAGTTAAACTAGCTTCATAGGGCATAGTGACTGCTGAACTAGTAGTTCATCTGAACTTGTTCCTCTTATGGTATGATGTCTCTACCGAATGGGCCAATCTGTTGCTGAATTAGACTGGCCAAATCACCCAGTGGCTGTATTGGCTCCTGACTAAACTCCAAGACTCCTAGTTTGGGCTGTGTAGGCGGCCTGGATGAACAAGGCAGATGACTTGGCTCTCTGCTGATAAATTGATCTGCTGATCAAACCACTGGCTGAACTACTGGGTACTGTACTCTCTGCAGCTGGAATATTATGGTACTCTTTTTAAGTTAAGATGCTCCAAAACTTCTTTAGCCTGGGAAATGGCCTTTGCCACAGGATCAGCTGGTGTTCTTTCCTTTCACTTCCTCAAAGTCTGAGCCCTCCTGTTGTTTGTCACCTCTAGCAAGAGACTAAAAGAAAGCTGCCTTTCCTTTTGAAAGGGAATCTCATGGTAGATGAGAGGCTAGGGACTAACTTTGTGAATTTAATTTATGCCCTGGAGACAAGTCCCTTGTCTTATTGTTCTCTTCATAGGCAATAAAGGTATTCAAGACACCCAGTTTTCCTTGGATGGAGAATGTCTATTTTTTCATTACCTTTCAAATGTTTCTGTCTTTTAGCCAAAGTAAGCCTGTGACTTTTGCAGAAGTCTCCCGGGAACATCTCCCTTCTATTCATTCATTTCTTTTCTTCCTAAAGGGATTATTGGGCCAACTTCTTTTGAATATCATGGATAATAACACTAATATGAATAACAACATCCATTTACATAGAATATTATGGTTTTCAAATAACTATATGTGTATGTATATACACTATATATATAACTATATGTATATGTATATACATGTCTCTATATGTGTATACACACAAATACACATGTATACATAATCTCATTTAATTCTCACAACTGCCCTTATCATTATCTCATTTACATATAAGTGCTATCATTAATCTCATTTCATATATGAGCAAATGAAGCCCAGAGAAGTTAACTACTTTGTCCTGGGTCACACAGCAAGTTTCAGAGGCAAGATTTAAATCCACCTTGTCTTGACTTGAAGGCTGATAGACCCAGCCATTTTCTGGGGTTGATGTGATCAGCTGAAAATCATTAATGAATAGGAATATCAAGAGATTTCATTAGCTGTAATAGAGGCTCTTATACATTTTAGTGCCATGGTCCAGGGGAAGTCTATAAACCCCTTGTCAATGTTTTTAAGTACTTGAAGGAAATGTCCAAATTAAATTAGTGTTAGTAAAATAAAGTTGCAATTTTTTGCCATTCATGTTTATAGACTTCTAGCAATTAAAGATGTCCTAAAATACATGGGAAAGCAGTGCATTTCCCCTCACTGAAAGCCTATTAGAAGCATAGTGACTCAATAACCACTAAATGGGAGAGATTTTTTGTATGATATTCACATTTGGATATGGATTGTATAAAATTATCTCTGAAATCCTTTCCAATTTTGAAATTCTTTGAGTGAGTGAGGGAACACAACTGAGATGATGAAGATGATCCAAACCAGGATCTAAAAGTAAAAATCAAATCCAGTAACAGAGTCAAATAACTTCACAGAGATATTCAATCTAGGAGGCCAGACTAAGATATATGAAAGGGAATCTAGATAAATAGATAGATTCTGGAGAGCTAGAGGAGTTGCAGGAAGTCAATAAGAAACAAAATCAGAGAGATTTCATTGAGGCAGACACATCTTGTTGGATAATAGTTTCTGTCCAATACAATAATTTTTGTGGAGTTTTGCCCCATCCTCCTTTCCTTCTTTATGTGGGGTAGAGGATTTTTCATTGTCCCAATCCACATTTCCTGTCCTTATGAGACAAAGACCCAGACAAATTAACCAAAACTAAATATGGATTGCTGAGGAAAGAAAGCAGAAGACGTAGGAAGAGGGGTAATAGAGAAGCTACATAGGTATTCGTATTCAATATCCATTGAAAAGACTCAAAATCCAGAGCATATTTTCAATGACAAATTTTGACTTAGTGTTAAAGGTGTTGAGGCTCTCATTCCAAATTATTCTCTGGGATGCAATAGCTGTTAGTTGCTCTTGGTAAGACAGCTTTTTGCTCCTCTTCAAAAGTGCTTTGCAAAGCCTGGGCAATTTTTCTGTCAGCAGATGGAGGAGTTGTATGACATGCCCATCAGAGACTAATGGCGTCATTAGTTGCTAGGAGAGATGAAAAGGGAAGAATGTGGGTGCTGCATCAGTTTCAACTTGTGTCATAAGTAATAATACAAAGCAATGACATTTAGAATGATGAAAGCACTAGCTTAATATTTCTAACTGACAAGGGCTTTAGGGAAAAGGAATTGAGATGGGTTAAACATTCAACTCCAGAGCCATTGGGCTGGGTAGCGAAAATTGCTTGAGGATGTGATTTTAAGGCTTCCTTCTAATCTCAACTAGCATGACACCTTCTGTGTATCATATGTTGTAATATATATGGAAAATATTAGGACATTATTCCATAGTAGTCAGTTAGAAAGTCAGTAATTACATAAGTGGGATAAAGAAATAGGTTACTCAGTGTAATGCTCCATTTTAAATATTTTCTTTTCTCAGATTGTATTCCAGCACCAGATTTTCCAGGGCTGTGCAATGGCTATCAGGACCCTATCTTCCATGGTTGGGAAGCTTAGTAAAGACAAAACTGGAATAAAAAGCAATGGATTCGAGGCCTGACCTACTCACTTATAACTGTGTGACATCATCTTCAGTTTCTTCAACTATAAATTGGGGACACAGAGACTTGTAATATCTATTTGACACAGCTGTTATAATCATTCTTTAAGATACCATCTGAAAATGCTTTGTAAACTATAAAATGTTAAATAAATGTCATTTTTATAAAACTCAGCAGTTGGGAGTGTCAAAATCTATTTCCCCTCCAACTTATGTCAGTTAAACCCTTCCTATAGTCTTTCCCCAAATAAATAGCTTTTCGCATGATTCCATGTATAATATCCAATAGGCATTATGACTGCAACACAGGGTTTTTATTTAGCACTAAAAACTTCTTCAAAAGTTATTTAGTCCAGTCTCTTCATTTAAGTGAAATGACTGTCCAATGTCATAAACAGAGTAGCTGAGCCAGGATACAAATTCAAGTCATCTGACTGCAAAATCAATGTACCTATAGGGTAGTTATGGTGTCTATGCTTCTGAATGGCACTGAGATCACTATTGGTTGCTTTCCTATTGCTCTGTGCTGTGGGAGAAAGTGAAAAAAGCATACAATGTGGTCTAGGCTCTCAAGTAGCTTACTGTCTACTTAAGATAATAAGATTAATACCTATGAAATGAGTGGAGAACAATGAAATAGGAAGTTGGAAACATTCTATAAAATAAATCTGGTTCATCTTGCTTCTACTTTTTTCTTTTTCTTCTCTATTCATGCAAAATATCCAGTGACAGTAATTGTCATAATTAGCAATGTTTTGTAATAATATGCTTTGGAATACATTTTCATTAATATACTATATTATAACATTAATAGCATATGTGCATATATAATATACATATTATATATATATATATAATATACATATTATATATATATATGTGTGTGTGTGTGTGTGTGTGTTTGATGAAGTGGTCAGACCTGCTCTTTAAGAAATAACTTTGGTGGCTGAAATGGGGATGGATTGGAAGGAGGAGAGACAAGTTAGGTGGACCCATCAGTAGGCCACTGCTATAGCCAAAATATGAAGTGATAAGAGTCTTCACCAGAATGGTGTCAGTATCAGAAGAGAGAACTAGGGCACATTCAATACCTCTTGCAAAGGTAAAATCAATAGGCAAAAGACCTTGGATATAGGAGGTAAGAGACACTGAAGAATTCAGAATGGCTTCTAGGTTTCAAGTCTAAGGGGCTGGGAAGATGCCCTCTATAGTAATAGGAAAGGGAGGAATTCTAGGGGAGATGGTTTGTGAGGAATGCAATGAGTTCCATTTGGATATGTTGAGTTAAAGATATCCAATTTAAGACATTCGGTTTGAGATGCCTGAAAGGCAGCTGGAGGTGCAAAATGGGGCAGGAGGAGTAGATATGAGAATTGTCAGCATAGAGACGATAATTCAATCCATGAGAGCAGATGAGATCTTGTTCATCCTTCTTTTCTTCTACATTTGTGAAGCAAAGTGAAGTACAGAAGGAGAAAAGAGAACCCAGGACAAAATCTTAAGGGAAATCTGTAGTTAGAAGGAATGATCTGGATTAGAATTCAGTGAAGAAGACTGAAAAAGAGTGGTAAAGAGATCCAGGAGAGAAGAAAGTATTGAGGGGGATAGAGTGGTTAACAATGATTATGGCTGCATCTCTTTCTTAAGTATAGAATTCAACAAAACAATAAATCAAGCTCTAATTTGTAGTGTTTTCTAACTTCTGAGATATAAATGCTCACAATGAATATTTAAGAACCAGCTTTCAAGAACCAGTGAGACAAAATCAAGCACAACACTGCTTAGTGTCCTCACCAGGACTGACCTCATGCCAGGATACCAAGATCACTTCCTCCACATACAAGGTAGTTCTCACCCCACACCAATCTCAACTGAGGGCATAAACAACACATGGTTTTTGACACTTTGGTAGAGAGTATGGAATTTCAAACTTTGGCTCTAAGTAATTGTCCTATTACATTCTGGACACCACATTTTAGGAAAGAATTTGAAAAATGTGAGATCGTCAAGAAAATGACAATAAAGATGGGGAAAGACCTTGAGCTCATGCCATATGAAATTATGTCAAAGGAACTGGAGATATTTGGGTAGTAAAAGAAAAGACTTGGAGGGACATAATTTCAGTATCTTCAATTATTTTTGAATGGCTGCCATGTGGAAGAGAGATAAGCTTCTTTTCTCTTGGGTCTCAGAAGGTAAACACAGTAGGTAGAAGCTACAAATAGGGACATTTAAGCTTGATGTAAGAAAGACCTTCCAAATAATTAGAGCTATCCTACGGTAGAATGGGTTGTGTCAAGAGGTGATAGATTCTACCATCAATGGAAATCATCAAGCAAAGACAAAAGAGTCATTTGCTGGGTATGATGTAAAGAAGATACTTGTTTAGATATGAACTTGAATAGATAGCATCATAACTCTTTCCCAACCACAGATTTATAGCCAATTTATTCTAAGCATGCCAACACACTCTAGGGATACCTATTATTTAAAACTCTGAGATTCAATGATTAAAGTTAATGAGACATGCTAGTATAGCATCTTCTTTGTAGGAATTCATTGGACATACAAAGCCCTCTCCCACTCAAGAAAAGCCTTGGTTCCAAGTAATTTTTTTTTATTTTTTTTTCATTTTCATTTAAGAAATACAACAGAATGTAATCATTCAACTAAATACTTATTAGGTGTCTGTTATGTGCAAAGAACTGTGCTACACAATGTGAGGCTTTTGTAATCTAGCATGGGAAATAAGACAGGGTCATAAATAGTCAAATCCACCCTCAAAAGGCAAAGATTTGACACAACTAAGGAAATTCAAAAGAATGCCTTAAGTTCTGGTGAGTTCCATAAAAAGCCTGGGTAATTATAGTAGCATTGGAATGAGTGCATAGCCTTCCAAGGTGACTATTTGAAGGAAACAGTGATCGTCATTTACATTTAGAAATTCTAGCACATTTGATTTTTTAAAAAATCAGTATCATTGTTTTATATCTATATTTCATGTATACAACATATAGATAACTATACCAAATGACTTTTCTAGTGGATTGAAGTTAAAATGTTTGGCATGTTCAAGTTGATACAAATTTTGTATATCCTGAAGGTTTTCCAAATGAGCAATATTATGTAGTTCCTCCTCGGAAGGCCAAAACAGACCTGGAAAAGATCTGCCGAAAATGAAACAAAGACCGTCGGAATGACATGGGCCCAGCTGGGGGAAGTTGCCCAGAACAGAGTCCGCTGGCGTGAGATGATTGTGGCCCTATGCTCCTAGGGAGACAACAGGAATAACTAATGTAGTTCTAAGTCATAACTATATGAAATGATGTTGATATGATGTAATTGAACTGCTATGATGTTACCATTATCAGAAAACCAGGGTAATGGAACTGTGGGAAGAGAAAGGCAGGAGCTAGTATGCCTCCATGAAGGCATTAACATCTCTTTTCCATTCTGGGCCTATCTGCACCCCTCAGATACAAGATAGAAGGTGTTTTTTTTTTGTTTGTTTGTTTTGCTATTGTTCAATGATGACCCATTATCCTTCTGTAAAAGAGCAAGTTACCTTTGAGGAAGGAAAAGGAAGAGATCAAGGTGAGACCACTTTGTGACCAGTATTGCTATGGAGTTCTAGTGTCCCTGAGTGGTAATGGCAGGGTGTTTGTGTTACCTAGTTTTATTTCCCACCTAACTCCCCTTAGCCAAAGCACAATTCCACTGGGTTTTACATGTATCATTGATCAAGACCTAATTCCATATTATTGATAGTTGGACTAGAGTTATTGTTTAGTGTCTACATCCCCAATAATATCCCCATCAGCCCATGTGTTCAAGCAGTTGTTTTTCTTCTGTGTTTTCCCTCCACAGTTCTTCCTCTGAATGTGGCTAGTTTTCTTTCTCATAAGTCCCTCAGCCTTGCTCTGGATCATTGCATTGCTGCTAGTAGAGAAGTCTGTTATGTTCGATTGTACCACAGTGTATCAGTCTCTGTGTACAATGTTCTCCTGGATTTGCTCCTTTCACTCTGAGTGTTACCTAGTTTTAGATGAGTCTTTGGGAAAATCTTGTGTCCTGGGGTACAAATTGCCTTAGGTATTGGCACAGGGAGGTTAAGGAGTGATGGATCTTTTAGGAAACAAGTAGTAACAATTTCCTAGACAGTATCTTCTGAGCCATTCCCATCTTTCTTGTCACTAGAAAGACACAGGACTATCACATTCTGATTCAAATCTGCTAACTGAAATGCCATTGGAAAGTTGGTTCCCCATAGTCAAAACTAAATCTGGAATTAGATATGTGTGTATATGTGCATGCATGTGTGAGTTTATCATAGTCTTCAATCTGACTTTATACTACCTCCTTGATTTTATGATGCATTGGTTCCCAGACATTGTACTTAGTTACCACTCTAGTCAGATCAATTTACACACTAATCTAACACCACTTTTGGTGTTGCTTTCTATCTTTACTTGTGATATTGCTCACTCCAAGAATATTCTCTTTCCAATTTGCCTGTCCAAATCCTATCTTTGGGTTTAAGAGGCAATTCAAATCTTTGCTCTTCTATGAACTCTTCTGATTTTCCCTAAATTCCAAAATTGCTCTCTCCTTTATACTACTAAATTATATATAGCTAATACCATTCAATTCAGCATTTACTCCTGTACTATTTTGTAAGAATATCAAATTGTTCCTCACATGCTAGTCCTCTCTTCCCCAAGTAATTTGGAATTTAGTACAGAAAACATGGACTACTATATACCATTCTGTTTCCAACAATAGTACAGTAGTAGGCTTTCAGTAAATGCTTGCTTATTGATTATGTTGATATATAATTAGATGAGTAGAAATTAGGATCTAATGGAGAATATTTGAATAGGAAAGACAACTAGAAAAACAGCTAAGATTTCTAATTTTTTATTAGAACCATGATCCTAATAATCCAACCCTGAACTGGTGTTCAATTATGCAGAGCAACAAAAGAGTTTAGTTTAAAAACAAAATTGTATTGATATCATTTGTTTTGATATTGCCTCTGTTTCCTTTGTGAACCCTCTATACTCCCTCATAGAGAGCTAGTTTTATAACAAATGCAATGAAAAACAAAAAGAAGGGGAAAACAGTTCAGCAAAACTACCCAACTTATAGAAAAGTATATATATATGTATATATATATATATATATATACACATATATACAGATATATTACATACAATATTCTGCAAAGAAACTGGAGGAAGAACAGTTTCATTTCTTCTTTGGGGCAAACCTTGGTTATTATTTTGCAACATTTAGTTTCAATCATTTTGTTGTTCTTTGCATTTACATTGTGTCATCATGGTATTATATATTGGTTTCCCAGTTCTCCTTACTTCAATTTGCATGGGTTCACACGAGTCCTATCTTGCTTTTCTATATTCCTCATGTTCACCATTTCTTGTAACATATAATATTCCATTTCATTCAGCTATACACAATTTTAGCCATTCCTCAACTGATAATCATCTGTTTCCTATGTTGGTATATATGAGACCTCTCTTTTCATCATTGACTTCCTTGGGGGTATATGCCTAACAGCAGAGGCTTTGGTTCACAGGGTAAGGGCATTTCAATCACTTTAGTATAATTCTAAATTGCTTTCCAGAATGGTGGGACCAATTCAGAACTCTATCAGCAATACATTATTGTGCTAACTTTTCTATAAACCCCCTAATATTGGTTATTCCCATTTTGATATCATGTTTTCCAGTTTTCTGGGTGTGAGGTGAGACCTAAAAGTTGTTTTGATTTCTCTCTCTCTTATTAGTGATTTGGAGCATTCTTTCATGTGGTTGTTGATCATCTGAAATTCTTTTTAGAACAATTTATTTTTGTCCTCTGATTACTGCTCTATCAGAGGATAATGGTCAATATTTCTGTTATTTGCTTACATGTTTTTAAATATTATTTTAATATCTTAACATTTTTATTTACATACATATATTTTTATTCAGCCCTTCCCTCATTTCTCCATACCACAGAAGGCATTATCTGGACAAATAGATTATGTCTTTTGAGTTTCCACTTCTCAGTTCATTCTCTGGAGGTGAATATTCACAAGTTATTCTTCCAATATTAAACCTATAGCTGTTTATAATAGCCTCTTGGTTCTATTTATTTCACTCTTCATTCTCTCAAGTAGTACTTTCCAAGTTTTTTTAAAAAAATTAAACTGCTTATCATTTCTTATGGTGCAGTAACATTCTGTCACAATCATATACCACAATTTGTTTAGTCATTCTAGAATTGATGGACATCCCCTTGATTTCCAGTTCTTTGCCACCATAAAGAGAGCTGCAATATTTTGGAACAAATAGGTTCACTTCCTTTTCCCCTGATCATGTTGGGAAACAGACTTAGCAATTGCATTGCTGGGTCTAAGGATATATGCAGTTTAATAGCTTTCTGGATGTAATTCCAAATTGCTCTTCAGATTTGTTGGATCAGTTCACAGTTCTACCAACAGCATATGAGTATCTCTCTTTTCCACATTCCTTCTAACATTTATCATTTTGCCTATAAGTCAATCTGATTAGAGAGAGATGCTAACTCAGAATTGTTTGGGTTTGCATTTCCCCAATCTGTAGTGAGTTTAGAGCATTTATAGGTTTATGTACTGCTACATAGTTTTAATTTCTTCATCTAAAAGCTGTCTGTTCCTATCTTAGCCCATTTATCAATTTGGGGATGGCTCTTATTTGCCTATGTATCTTGACTATAAGAGAAAAACTAAAACAAAAAGTAATCAGTTTCAGTAATTTGACTAACGATTTAACTAGTAAAGTAAGAGAAAGATATTTTTAAAGTTCAGAAAAAGTACTTCTAAAAGTGTGCTTGGAAGTTATTCTATTCAAGTTATTTTATAAAGATCGACCTAAAGACTATTTTTTGAAAGGTCAAGTTCAGAAGAAAAACATGAGCCCCTATCCTTTTAGAAGAGAGAAAGTAGCAAAAAGTTCCATAGATTAGACCTTTACATGAAGAGCATCAAAAGAGCATAAATGAGCATAGAAGTAAAACTGAAGGTGTGTTAGACAATTTGAAGGTCTGAATTTAAATCCCAGTACTATGACTTTGGGCATGTTTCTTAAACTTTTTGAATCTCAGATCCTTATCTGTAATGGGAAAAAACTATGTTTCCTTAATCAACTTCTCAGGGTGCTTTTGAGAAAGAACTTAGTAAACTTTAAAAGTTTTTATAAATATGAATTCAGTGGAAGGTTTTTAACTGCATGATCTTATTTCCTCCCTTCCCAATTAAAAAAAGTGTCTCTTACATAGATTCTGTGTAAATGAAATTGACTCAAGATCTCAAAGAGTACCCAGACAAGCAACATTAATCCAGTGATAACTCCTTGCCCTAAAACAAAGTACTTATTTTCTATACCTTGGTGAAGGGCAAGGCCAACTATAGACTGTGCCCCTTTTCCTGATTGTTCAAAATCCTGCTTATTCAAAAACTTTTTTCTATTGATTTCTATTGATTGATAGTATCTGAAACACACATCATTACTATATTTTTATTCTAAATTTGTACAGTAGGGTCTTAACCTCTTTGAGCCTCATGTTTTTTATCTATAAAGTGGGGGCAATAATACTTATAATACTAAACTCAGATGGTAATTAATGGTAATAATAATAATAAACAATAAATAGTACTTCTAAAGTGCTGGGACTATATTAATATGAAAACTCTCTGCATTGCTATAGTTCACAATTCATCTGTTTCCCTGTCCTGTGCATTGCATAACATCAAAAAGTGTAATTGATCATACGTTTCCATTTAAAGATTTCTATTGATTTATATTTTTGTTTGATCTACTTACATTTCATGATTTTTATCTTTTATTCTGAACTTAAATATACAAAACAAAACCATGTTTATTTCCAAATACAAAGTAGCAAATTAAAAGATTGCATGTTGGAGGGCAGCTGGGTAACTCAGTGGATTGAGAGCCAGGCCTAGAGATGGGAGGTCTAGGTTCAAATCCGGCCTCAGACACTTCCCAGCTGTGTGACCCTGGGCAAGTCACTTGACCCCTATTGCCCACCCTTACCACTCTTCCAACTATGAGTCAATGCACAGAAGTTAAGGGTTTAAAAAAAAAGATTGCATGTTGAAAGCAAGAATTTCTATTCCATCCAAACTGCTTTTTAAAAACATAAATTCAACATATTATTTTAAAAGCTGTCCTGCTTATTTGTGATTCCTTCTAAACTTCATCTGTTCTCTTCTATGCATTTTTAAAAAAATGTTTCAGTGGTCTTATTTTTTTTCTCTTTCTTGGGGAGGTGACATTACTATTGTTAGCTTGCCTCTTCTCCTCCCAAATCTCTTCAAATCAATATTAAAAAGAAAGAAAAACTAAAATAAAAACAAAATCTTGTGTAACTCAGGCCCATAAACCTGAGGTCATTTTGCATGCTCTTGAATATACAGAAGGAGACTCCTAATTAATAGAGAGAATGTTGACCTGATGTTGCATGTCTTCATGAGGGACAGAGGTGCTGTTAGAATCTTGGGGAGGAAACATTCTTCAAAAGAAACACATGTGTTTCCAGACAGTATTTGAGAGGAACACCTGAGCTTCCAGACATTCTTTAAGATTGACTTGAGAGGGGAGGAGGGAGAGAAGAAAAGAGAGAGGGGAGAGAGAGGGAGAAATGGGGGAAAGAGGGGAAAAAGAGAGAAGAGGGAGAGAAAAGGAGACAGACAGACAGACAGACAGACAGACAGACAGACGGAGAGATTAATCTAAGTCAAAAGAAATTTCTCTGAAATTTCTAGGGAGGCAAGCTGGAAATATGAGACATGTTAAAAGATGTAGCTTTCTCTACATGACTATACCTTACATAGACTTTCACTCGGTGTGTGTGTCTGCCTCTCTCTCTCTCTCTCTCTCTCTCTCTCTCTCTCTCTCTCTCTCTCTCTCTCTTTTGTCTCTGTGTCTCTCAACTTAGCTCTGACTCATCAGAAGAGATTATTCATCCTTTTAAAAATTATATTCTAATCTGTATAACTCCCAGTTTCTGTTTGCTATTTTGCATAAATAAATGGGTTTAACTACTATTGACTATTTATGACTATCTTCACTTAGTTAATATTTAGTGTCTTCCAAAGTTGTATTTCTTTCAATGTTGTTACTGTATACATTATTCTCCTGGTTCTTCTCACCTCACTTTGTATGAATTCATTTTAAGTCTTCTCAGGATTCTCTGAATATCATTCTGCATTTTAATCAACAAGCATTTATTAAACACTTAATATGTCCCAAATACTATGTGAAGAACTGGTGATCCAAAGACAGGCAAAAACCCAAAACATTTTCTGTCCTCAAGAAGGCTTCTTACTAATGGGGAAGATGACTTGTCACGTATAAATCAATATGTACATACATGGTAAGATATGGAGTAAAAAGACAACCTTAAAATGCAGAAGTCTCATGACTAGTGGGGATTAGGAAGGCCTCCTACAGAAGTTAGCATTTCTCAATTTATCTTTTTTCCATCCACCTCTCTGAAAACATATAACAAAGAATAAAAAATAAGGAAAAAGAAGAATTTCAACAAAATGAATCAAAAATTCAGTCAAGTCTAAAAGTATATGGAGTGGTTGTTCTCATAGTTTCTTTTCATTCCCCCATTTCTAGATAGAAATGAAAGAGGCAGGTGTTCTCTATTAAAATTATTTTGTTTTTTCATAGCATATCTGTTTCTCAAATTATCCCTCTTTCCCCCAATCTCAAGGAATCATCACATAATAAAGAATAATAGTTCCATTGAACCAACTGTAAAAGTTTAAATTTAGATTTTATGCTAAATATGAGAATTATAAAGTAATATTGTGGTCATTGATTCAAAAATATTATAGCTTAAGTCAAAATAACTTTTAGCAACTTTATTTACAAATTGATGGAAAGGATGAAAGTGGAAAAATGTAAGAAGGAAGAGAATTGTCTAGCCTGCCACCCTAAGTGCTGCTCCTGGGTCTGGTGTCTGGCTCAGTCCTGGCAGGGCTTCCCCAAGTCTGATCTCCACATGGATTTTCCAGTTTTCCTCCCGGTGGTGCCTTCAGTCAGAGTTCCACCAACACAGCTTCCTCCAAAGCCAAAGCAGGAATCTCAGTCACTCACCTAGCAAGCCTACGCAGGATCCAGGGAAAAGGTCTCCTCCAAGTCAAGGAAGGGATCTCAGCCACTCACTCCAAACACCAGGAAAGGAACGTATCTAGATCATGCTGGTCTCTTCTTTTTATGCTCCTTTTTTCCATGTCACTTCCTGTCACTTCCTGCCATTCTCCCTACTTCACAGAAACCAATGGCAGTCTTTAATTTGCCTAGCACTGCTCAAGGTGGGGAGCAGTAGCCTTTGGAGGTGGAGTAGGTGGCTTTGAACTCTCTTACTTAGTGTTAAGTAGGGGTACTTTAAGTTCTTGATTTGATTAGCTGAAAATAGACAAGGGGAGAGTTAATCTTGTCTTCACACAACCAACATATGGAAAAACTCTGAGGTTATATCCCATCTGTCACATTCATAATCCTCTGCCTATGCAAAGAACTGAGAGATGGAGGGACCTTCTGAAAGCACTTCTTTAAGGCCATATTTGGTCATTTACATAAGAACTTATGCTTAGTTCAAACCTCTCACTTCTGGAACTCCTGTATAGTTCCTTCTTTTCAAAGTGGTGAATGGCATACTACATCTCAGTCTAGCACCAGGCATATTTTACTCTCCAGCTAGGACATCTTCATTTCAGCAGTTTTACTAGCACTCCAATATCATGAGTCAGTCACTTGTCAAACATATATTAAATCTATTCTATGTGCCAAGCTTTGTGGTAAGCAACAGGAATTTAAAGATAGGCAAGAACATAGTCCCTGCCCACAAAATTATTTTTAAATCATTTCTATTTTTAAAATATTTTTATTTTATTAAATATTTCCCAATTACATGTAAAAAATTTAACAGTAATTTAAAATATTTTAAAGTTTCAAATTCTCTCTTTATATTGATTATATATTTGAAATAAAATGCCCACCTATTTCCACATTAGCCATATTACAAAAAAAGCACAAATAAAATAAAACAATAAAAATAAAGTTTTAAAAAGTATGCTTCCATCTGCATTCAGAGTTCATCAGTTCTCAATTCGGAAGGGGATAGCATTTTTCATCATGAGTCCTTTGGAATTATCTTGGATAATTGTCTTGATCAGAGTACCAAAGTCTACATTTATCATACTTACAATATTGCTATTTCTGTGTATAGTATTCTGGTTCTTATCACTTTACCTGGTATGAATTAATACACCTTCCCCAGGTTCTTCTGAAACCATCCTATTTGTCATTTCTTATAGTGCAATAGTATTCCATCACACTAACATACTACAACTTGTTTAACCATTCCCCAAATGATAGGCATCCCCTTGATTTTGAATTGTTTGTCACCACAAAAAGAGCTGCTATAAATATTTTTGTACAAATAGATCTTGATCTTTTTGGTATACGGACCTACTAGTGGTATTGCTGGATCAAGAGTATGCACAGACTTATATACCATTGGGCATAATTCCAAATTGTTTTCCAGAATGGTTGCATTAGTTCACAACTCCACTAAGAGTGCATTTGTGTCTCATTTTTCCCATATCCCCTCCAGAATTTGTCATTTTCCTTTCCTGTCATGTTAGCCAATCTAAGTGTGAGATGATGTCTCAGAGTTGCTTAATTTGTATTCTATAATCAATAGTAATTTAGAGTATTTTTTTCATGTGACTGTAGCTTTTATTTCTTATCCTATAACCTGCCTACTCATATCCTTTGATCATTTATCAACTAGGGAGTAGCTCTTATTTTTATAAATTTGGCTCAGTTCTATAAAATGAAGCCTTTATCAGAGAAACATGCTGCAAATTTTTTTCCCAGTTTCTTCTTTTCCTTCTAATTTTGGCTGCATTAGATTGGTTTGTGCAAAAGTCTTTTCATTCTATGAAAACAGAATTATCTTTTTACTTGCTGTAATTAGTTCTTTTTTCCTCTGGTTAAGTCATAAACTCTTCCTTTATCCATAGATACTACAGTTATATTTTTCCAATGTACCCTAATTTACTTATAATACCCTTTATGTCTAAATCATTAATCCATTTTGACCTTATATTTCTATATATTGTGAGATGTTGTTCATTATCTAGTTTCTGCCAAACTACTTTCCAGTTTTCCCAGTGTTTTTTTTTTGGTCAAATGGTAAGTTCTTACCCCAAAAGCATATACTTGGGGTTTATCAAACACCAAATTATTAACATCTTTTACTACTGTGCATTGTATACCTAATCTATTCCACTAATCCATCATTCTATTTCTTAGCCAGTACCAGATTGTTTTGATGATTATTGCTTTGTAATATAGTTTGAAATATGGAATTGGTGGTCAATCTTCCTTAACATTTTTCCCATCAGTTCTTTTGATGTTCTTGACCTTTTTTTGTTCCACCTAATCCTGTTCCTATTTTTTCTAGTTTCTAAAATCATTCTTTGATAGATGAATTGATATGTCCCAAAATAAGCAAATTAATTTAGGTAGAATTATCATTTTTATTATATTGGCTTGACCTACCTTTAGCAATTGACATTTTCCCAGTTGTTAGGATCTATCTTTATTTGTGTAAAAAGAGTTTTATAATTGTGTTAATATAGTTCCTTGTTTTATCTCAGAAGGTAAACTCTCAACTGTTTTATATTGTCTGTAGTTATTTTAAATGTATTTTATCTTTCTAGCTCTTCAAGAGCTCACATTCTAATGGAAGAGATCATGTAAAAGTAATGTAATATAAATAAAGATAATGTAAATATCCACGTACATACAAGATACATACATACAATGTAAAAACAAAACAAAACAAGAAAAACGGTAATCTCAGTGAGAAGGAACCAACATGGAGGAAGAATATAAAGAGGTATGAAGGAACTGGAAAAAGTGTCTTGCAAAAGGTAGGTTTGAGCTGAGTCTTGAAGGAAGCAAGGAGACTGAAGTGAAGAGAAAGAACTTTCTAGTCACGTTTAGAACAGCCACTGTGGTGGCTATATGGGCAGAAGTGAGAAATAAAAGTTGTTGCATTCTTTCCTGTTTACCAAAATGGAGAGGAAACTGACAAAGCGGCAAATATAGTTTAAGCACCTTTTGTCCCTAGCTAATTGGGAACTAAGAATTTCATGTGGTTCCCAAATGAATGTGTCCTATAGCTTCCTCTGGTCGTGGGACCATAGATTGAGATTAGATTTAGAAATAGTAGACGTTTTAGGAGCCATCTAGTTCAGTCCTCTCATTTTATAAGTGAAGAAACAGAAGCTCAGAGAACTTGAGAGCTTTACTTGAGATCACGCAAGTAGCAAAAATGGGATTTGAACTCATATTCTTTGACTCTTGGACTAGTTTTCTTTTCACACTGTACTACAATCTCAAGAGTTTGTCACCTGTAATTTAAGGGGCATTTTTGTTGTGGTTACATAGAACTTTCATTATTAATGAGACATTTTCACAAGTAGAGCCATTTTCCCATTCTGGATAACTGTTATAGCCTGTTCTACTGGTAGTCAAGAAATGCACACACATACACACACACACACACACACACGCACACACACACACACGCACACACACACACACCTGTGATTACATAAAATTTTAGAAAATCAGAATTGTTTCATCCCACTATTGGCAATATTTTCTATTTGATCAAAATAAAAGTCAAATTTGTGTGTTTTACTCTGATATGTAAAAAAAGTTTGAGAGATAACATGACCTGGTGGACAGGAGCCAGTATGGGAATTAGAAAGACCTGAAGTCAAGTCCTGCCTCAGAATGTGTAGGCTGTGTGAAGTAAAAAACCTTTATTATTATTATAAGTATTTGTTAAGTACCTATTATATGCTAAATGCTATGTGGCCCTGGGCTAATGGCATAAGTTTCAGAGCAGGTGCCAATCTGCATTGTTAACAGGAATTTTCTCATTAGGAAAAGTCCCTCCACCTATAAAATCATAGGTTTGGACCAATAAAATAAATAAAATGTAAAAAGGTAATACTGAGAATGTCATCAGTCCTGGTTTCCTTGCATTTGCTCTTAAGTTTTTTTTCCTTTGTAGCTGAGCAAGAAAGGGCAATTCATAAATCTTCAAGTTGATTTTTTTACATATCACCTAAGATAAATAAAATCGCTACAAATGTGTACCCAAATCATATGAACTTTAGCTCACAGCTAAATTAGACAGAGTTTTGACCCAAGAGCTTTGCTTTCTTTGATCAGCTTCAGGCATCTTTGTGGTAGCTGTATCGGTTGTCCAATGAGAGTAAAGAACCAATGCGACTCATTGCCCTCCTTTGAAGTTGTCATAGCAACAGAGAGCTACTGCAGTAAGCCAAAGAGTAATCACTCCATGCATCCCTGAACCGATTCATTTCAAACTCAACCTCTTAGATACAGGTCAGGACTAATATGAACCTGGGCTACCTAAAAATGTCTACTTCGTTCCAAACCTGTTTATATTAGCTTTGAGTTGCTAAGAACTTGAGAGGTCATCTAGGCCAACCTTCACCTCATATAGAAATCTTCTGTATAATGAATATCCTTGACACATATTTAGGTTGCTCTCAAACATTTCTAGTGATATGGAGCTCTGTATTTCACGAGGTGGCCTATTCTAATTTTAAACAAATATAACTTTAAAAAGTTTTCCTTAATTGATAATTTATAACTTTGACCTGTCAATGCCAATTATATCCTTTAGAGTTCTCAAGGAGAAGTACAGCAAGGTGCCACTTGTCAGAAGTACAGTGGATAGAATGAACCTAGAGATAGACCTGAGTTTAAATCCAGATTCTGGAAGTCAATAGCCATCTTAACCTGGGCAAGTCATTTAACCTCTGCCTCTCTTAGTTTTCTCACTTATAAAATGGAGATTACAGTAGCACCCACCTCCCAAGTTGTTGCAAGGATAAAAGGAAATAATATTTATAGAGTATTTTGTAAGCCCTAAAGTGTTATATAAATAAGTGCTCTTATTATTAATCCCCTTTTTACATTTACAGTCCTTTGTATATTTGAAGATATGACAATAGCTATAATCTTCCTCTCTTCATTTTCAGACAGAATATCCCTATTTCTTTCAGACTTTATTACCCCAGTTTCTCTGATCCAAATGATCTAGGCCAGGGGTTCTTAATCTAAGGTCAATGAACTTAAATCACGCTTTTCTTTGAATTTTACTTTTTGAATTTAAAAATATTATTCTGAAGAAAGGTCCTTTGGCTTTATCAGACCAGCAAGTGTCCATGACACATAAAAAATTTTAAGAACCCCTGATCTAGATTACAAATTCAGTGTGGGAATCTATTGACCACTGGTGATCACAGCCACATGTGGTGTAATCAGTGAAGAAAATATTGGAAGTATGACATTCTTCATTCTAGACATTTTTCTTTTTTGAATGTTCATTGAAACCTTCCATCATAGATTTAGAGTGCCTCTAGTACCAGAAAAACATAGTAGACATGTTGAAGGATTTTGAACTCAGGAGTGATTAGACTATGTAATAAAAATAAGTATGGTAACTATGCAGGAAATATCGAAGGCTATTAGAGCAGGTAGGTGGTACAATGGATAGAGTATTTGATCTGGAGTCAGAAAGAGTTTATGAGTTCAAATCCAGCCTCAAACACTTTCTTGCTGCAAGTAATTCAACTTCGTTTACCTTAGTCTCCTTATCTGTAAAATGAGCTAGAGAAGGAAATGACAAGCCATTATAGAATCTTTGGCAAGAAAATCACAAAGAGGTCACAATGAATCAGACATAACTGAAACAACTGAACAATGATAATAATAAAATGGCGTAGAGAGCAGGGTGGTGAGGACAGCCAATAAGAGATTATTGCAATAGTACAGATGGACCTGCAATAGTGTAATGATAGGAAAAAAGGAAGGGTTGAATGGGAGAGATTCTGTAAAAATAGAATCAACTGGATTTGGTATATGATTAGATATAAGGGATTCAAATATAGTAAAGTGTGTAAAATGGAGTGGGGCAGGCAAAAAAGACCCTTGAAAGAAACCGTAAAGTCAGAAAGAAGAATGCTTATTCTCATGAAAGATTGTAAAACTGTCTTTAGATTCATTGGTTTTAAAATGCTGTTGACATATCCATGTGGCAGTGTCAAGCAGGTTGCTAGAGATGTGAGTCTTAGATGAGCTTAGAAGAAAGATTGTAGATAGAAATTGTCTCAGTATAATCCATCCTAATTTGACTGTATCTGGAATATCCTATATAATTCTGCATTACTGGCTAAATGGACTATTCAGAAAATGATAACTAGCATGATAAAAAGATTTGAATGCATGAAATCCAAACATAGGATTTTAGTCTATAGAAGAGAGTGTTTGGAAGAGCATGATAATGTTTGAAGAATTATAATTTAGCTATGTGCCTTATAGGTTAGTTGTTCCGTTGTTTCAGTTGTGTCAAACACTTTGTGACCCCATTTGGAATTTTCTTAGCAAAGATTCTGGAGTAGTTTCTTTTAGAGATGAGGAAACTGAGGCAAACAGGGATATGTGACTTGCATAGGGTTACACAACTAGTAAGTGTTTCAGGTCAGATTTTAACTCAAGATTAGTCTTCCTGAATCTAGACCAGGCACCATATTCACTTGTATTCATTATGTCACTTAGCTGCCCTTTCTTATGGATAATGAGTGCCTAATCAGTGCTTTTGTTGGATTGAATTGAGGTAGAATTAGATTCATTCTAGAAGCAGCTAGGGTGTAGTAGATAGAACACTAGACCTGAAATCAGGCTATTCTATTCTTTTTCTTCTACCACTAATGATCTCTCTTTTGTTTCCAACAACTCTGCAATTGAAAAATAGGAAGAATAGTTTAAAATAAAACAGATTTTTTGGGTCTAGGTGACTGTTGAAAGCAAGCCACTCCTCCCACAGAGCATCTATCACCAGGTATGTTTGTCTGTTAATAATAAGGACCAGTTTGGCACTCAAGGAATGATCAATACAATGTGACAGGTGTGGGTGACTCTCAGAATCATTGCAGTTGCAGCTCACATTATAGCTGTCTGCCACACTCAGGCATTTAAAAAATGTCTTCCGAAGCATTGCTTTTGGTAGCTTCTCTCCTGCTTATGTCCTATTATGAGCTTTGCAAACTGATTTCACAAAGATTGCCCAAAGCTGGTCACTGTAAAGGTTGTCTTGTTTTTGTTGACAAGCTTACTTGTTGAATTAAAACATTTTCTAGTCCTAAAGCTGCAGTTGACTTATTTGCTAAAACCCTTCTTAAAGTAACTATGTCCAGGTATGATCTACCAGTGCACAGCGTCAAACAGCCTAGGGTGGATGGCATCTCATTTTATTGATCTAATACTCTCTCAAATTTATTCTTGTCTTGGATAACTCCAAAGTCTTATACTCCTTCACATCTTTAGAGTTTAGGTCAGGTTGAGCATATGGACAAAGAATTTGAAACCATGATTGGCAAACTGTGCTAAAATCCATCTTAAATGGCCTGATGTACAAATTAGGATTTGTATCCTAAAACTACAACTCCCAGCAGCCCACTTTCCTCATGTTACATGCTGACATAGAGAGGATACAAATTTTGTGTAGCCCTGCCTCTTGTGCTCTCTTCCTGTAATGGCAGCTACCAGTGGTCTTTTTAAACAGGCAAGAGATTTTAGTTATGTGGTTTTATTTTGTTAGAAAATTACCCTTTTATTCTTTTACTTCTAGTGATTATTAATAAACTTTATAAAATATAACACTTGGAGTATTGGACATTAATTTTAAATCCTACATTTATGACAATGACCAGAAGTGGGGTCTAGAACCCTTAATCCCAAGTGAGTAAATTAGTTTGAATAAACTGTGTCTCTCCTGTCATGGTTTCACACACACACACACACACACACACACCTCTTTCCCCTCTGGGGAATATTGGCATCTCCACCTGTTTGCCTACCTTGCTTACCACTGCTGCCGCTTACTACTACCAATCCAACCTTCCTAGCTGACTGTCTGGTTGGTGCTCGCCCAGCCTTTAGCTTCTCCCTGTCTAGGACCAGACCTGCTGTTGTGAGCCTGCCACCTCATCTTTTCAACATACAAGCTGGGACTTCTTGAGGAGCTGGTAAAGTATAATCTCCATTACTTACACCTGAGTGCTTGCTCCTTGCAGCCTGGAAGCCTGAATATTTCTTTTAGGCAACAATCAACCTTCTAAAGGCTTTCTCCCTCCCTCCCACATGAGTCTCAAGCCTGTGGTAGCTTAGGGCCAAAAGGGCTTTTAGCTTAGCAACAGCCTAACAGCACAGTATAGATACTGCCTATCCACTTACCTTCCAGGGTTGATTTTAAACTAATGGGGTGGGGGGAGGAGTTCCATGCTCCTGGCTATGGGGGTGGGAACTGAGGTATCAAATGGGCATTTGTATCCCTACGGGGAGGGAAAGGAAGGTTACTCTTCCAAACAGGAAGTAGATTTTTTTTAATAAGTAGAATTGCAAGCATGGCCAAGTTTATTGCCTATCTCAAACAGCTCCCATTATGGGAGAGCATTATAGAGCTCACACAGCTCAAAGTTTTGATGTATCTTTTCTTACTACCATTCCAAGGTGTACTTATCCTTGTGATTACCTTAAGTAAGCCTGAGATTCAGGGGGGTAATTTATCTCCCTACACCCCCTTTCCATTTTGGCCTGCCAAGTCTCTGTAATACACCCAATATGGGGTTCATCCAAACTATGTCCAATGAGGGTATAGGGAACCCCAGAAGTGTGACCAAAGGAATCTAGATGGATGAGGATACTGGGGAGGGGAAGAAACCTTAAAGAGTCTGTTGGTGAATTTTTAAGCCTTTTCAGACTCCATTGTTTTATTGATGTTTACTCTTTCGGTTTTGTTCCCCTCCAAATAGTGAAGAAGTCTATAATGCAGCTATTGGAATTGAAGAAAAGGACTCGAATTCAGTGCCTGCATCCTGTCATATATATTGTACTTGCTGATTATTTGCTTTATGATTTAATTTTTTAAGTTCACATATTGATCTAATCTAATATATTCTGTACTAATGTAATGTATGAGACATATAAAGACATTCCTTTTATGTCTGTTATAATTTCATCTGGGAGGTGGGAAGGTTTTCCTAGGGTACATGGTACCTCTGAATGGCTCTTGAGAGGGGCATTACCCAGGTTGCCTAGTGGCTTCTGGATGATTTTTATAGTTTTAAATCTTCTGCTTACTCTACCCTTCCTTCAGAATGAACTAGATTCTTGGTGATGTTTTAGATCCCAAAGGTTTTCATCAGCAGTACAGATGTTTGTGTTTTTCTGGGCTCCTCAGCCACATTTTGGAATTATGGAAGTAATAGACTTTGTTAAAAATATCTTGGCCAAGGTTGTAAAATTGGCTAGATCTGGAGAACTTGTGAAAAGTATCCATAAGCTTCAAAGCTTTTTTAAAAAATGTCACATAGCAAGGCTATAGAGACTCATGTGAATCCTAATGATAGCGCATTTGTTTGCTATTATTATTAAATGGGCTATTTTACTTTGGGGTATTTTGGTACTTCTTTGAATGTGCATTAGCTGCTACTGTTTTAAAAAATGTATTACTTGATAAAAACCATTTGCACTCACATTGTGGATCATGGCCAAGTTAAGAAGGAAATGGATCTCATCTTTGAGTGAAAAACCTTTGTATTCTGCCTCCTCTTGGAAAATATAGTGTGTCACTGATCATGAACTATATATTTTTATTCTTTTTAAAAAATTTATTGTTATTTCTTTCCTTGTATTGCAATTGAGTATTTGTTTATTTTTTCTCTCATTTTTTGTACTTAAAGCGCATGTTACCAGTATTAAGGATTTTTTGATTTTGCACTAAATTTACAATATCCATTAGTTTTAATATTAATACATACCCGGAAGCTTTAGACTATGGAAACATGCCATTGATTGTTAAATATTATGGGACTTTGATTAATGATTGTGTCTGATTCGAGGAAAAGAAACTACAAAAGAGCCATTACACAGTGCCAAGAAGCAGAAGGTCAAAGGAGACCAACCAATTCCAATGGGATTGATGAGAATCTGGGCCAAGACAGAGGACTTGTTTAATGTTCGAGGTTGCAGGTCTTCCCTGTTCCACATTCTGACAAATACCTAAGTTTGGCTACAATCTTGGCTCCCCTATCCCTGAGAGCAAAGGTAAAATCAGACCAGGAAATGCTATTTCCCATTTTCTGCTAAAATCTAGTCCCTTTTTCTGTCTTTTATAAGTGTGGCAATTTTCTGTAATACTGGCTGCTGATTAGGTAAGTGCATATTACTGCAATGGTCCTACAGGCTTGTGGGACATAAATCACTTTATTAGGCCCTGATTCTAGGACTTCTGATGGGCTTATTCTTGCCTACTCAGAATTTTTATATACTATTTAATTTTTATTTTTTTCTTTTCTTCTATTTTTTTTTTGGTGTTTTTTACTTCTTTTTAACAATTGATTCATATACCTCATAACTCAGTCATGTATCTTAGGGTGATCCGTATGTTTGTCAGTACCTTCCTCTTTATGACAATTACGTAATTGTCATAAAATTCTAGCTTTATAAACATTTTTCTTGTTTGAGAGTAATTTTAGGAGAAGAAACTTGCTACCTCCTAGAATTCAGAAAGTGAACTGTTTGGAGAAGGTGCCTTGGAAATGCCTGCAGAAACCTCACACTACACCAAAAGATCCAGATTGAACTTTGGGATGTAGTGAAATTGAACTATGAGGGGTTGAACTAATTCATTTTGTATATATGCTGTTATGCCAAAGGGGACTCTCCCTAATTGGGTTTTTTTATCAGTTTGCCTAACCAATCAATGATTTTGTTCTCTTTCTCTTTTATTTCCCTCTCATCCTCAAATTATTGTAATTTCCCTTTGGAAAGTGCAATGTTGTATGTACCTCTAGTTATAGATCTTTAGAGATGTAAGTTGGTTAGGTATACTGATTCCATGGGGAACTAAGCATGTAAATCTGGGAGATTTCTACATGCTTGTTTTTTATGGGTATTACAGGGGGAGTTGTGTAATTAGAGATCTGTACTCTAAAACTACAACTTTCAGCACCCCACTTTCCTCACATTAGATGCTGATGTAGGGAGAATATAAATTATGTGTAGCCCTGCCTCTCGTGCTCTCTTCTTCCTATAATGGCAGTTGCCAATGGTCTTTTTTAAATGGGCAAGAGAATTTAGTCAGGTGGTTTTATTTTGTTAATTACCCTTTTATTCCTTTACTTCTAGTGATTATTAACAAACTTTATAAAATATAACACTTTGAGTATTAAACATTAATTTAAATCCTACACTGTGAAGCAGGCCAAGGGGAAAATTTTACCTTTCTCCCTTTGAAATGTTGTTGGATACTCTCCCATAAACATATAAACACATCCTTTCCGTTCCATATACACATCATTATTAGCAGGAGATATATCTGTTACATACAGGAATTACAAAGTCACCTGAAGGAACTCCAAGAAGCATGAGGTACAGTTTAGAGTGGGCCTTTGAACTTTTCATTACATACATGACTCTCATCCAGGAGATAAGGTCTGCATTAAGAACTTCCAGAGGACATACCTCTTCCTCACTTTATTTCTTTCATGCATTTTTCTCTAGTATAAGTGATATGTCTTCTTTCATAACATGATGAACATGGAAATACATGTTATATGATAACATATACAAAATATATCATATTACTTGATGTTTTGAGAAGGTGGGAGGGAAGGAGAAAATGGTATACAAAATGTCAGAAAATTATTACTAAAAATTGTATTGACATGTAGAAGTATAAGAAATATTAAAAATAAAGAACTTCCAGTGGGCCAGTGGAACTTAACTCACCTGGGATGACCAATTTAAAATATTATTGATTGCCCTCAAAACAATCAAAATTGAAGAAAAGGACTCTTGGATATACCTTCCTTATGTAAAAGTGTATGATAAGGGATGAGTTTTGCAGAAGAAAGCAAACCTTTACATGATAATTGTTTTGATTAGTTTAATTATACTGTTTTCAACTATTGTTTCCTCTCCAGGTAATGTTACTAATATAGAAAAAAAGACTCATAAAGGAAACTGGTTCCTTTTCTTTCATGACATTTGTTTTAGGTTTTATATTTCTAACTCCAGATTTGCCTTTCCCTTTCCCCTCTTCAATCTATTCTTCCAGGGAGGACTGGAAAAGGCTCAATATTGTTATTAATCTTTGTAGCAATGTAGGACATACACTCTATCCTCTTGGCACTATTGGGCCCCATGGATGTTGGATTTGTCAGCATGTCCATCAGGGCAATTTTGATCCATTCAAAGTCCAAGGAAGCTGTCATAGAAAACGACTCCATCCCACAACCAATGACTAAAATAATTTTTAAAGGGGATTTTTAATTTCCTTTGTTTTAGTTACTTTCCATATTGACAGTACTAAAAAGCAAATAGAGCCAAAGGCAATAACATTCTCTAAACTAAAAAATGAAGAAATAACCTTCAAATTCAAAAGGAACTTTGAGGCTATAAAGACTAGAGCACCACTCAGTAAAGTTAACTAGCTCAAGGTTAAGGAAATCCCCTCAGTAGTTTCATTTTTGTGTCCCCAGGAGTCACTGTACTAACAGCTTTTCTACTATTAATGCAGGAATACCAAAAAACCTGTACTCACACTTTGGATTTCCCAAGTATTGCAAAAGGGAAATCTAGTCATATGCTTTGAAGCTTGTCTCTTTAAGGGGATAAATGGCAATAGTCCCCAGTGTGTATCCCCTTGGCCAATATTATGCATATTGGAACCAGTTGGAGTTAATTTGGGAGTAATTTTGAAAGCATTACAGGTCCAGGTGGACTAGCTATAATTATTCTTATGAGAAAGTCAGAGTTTTACTTTTAGAAATTCCATGGCTCCTAGTGACCAATTCAGTTTCTTTTTTTTTGTTTGTTTGTTTGTGAAAACAATGCTTATGCTTCCCTTCACCTAAGGATGGTATGGAACTTGTGGCATTGCAGTAGTAATCTTCAATCATTCTATAAACTTTAAACATTTTATAAACTATAAACTATTTATAGAAATTTGGGGACCCGATGGCATGGAGGTGCAAAAAACCCACATCCAATCTCTGTGTTATAGATGAGGAAACTGAGGTAAACAGAGTTAAGTGACTTGCCTACGGTCACACAGTCAGTATGTGTATGAGGCCAGATATGAACTCAGGAAGATAAGTATTCCTGACTCCAGGTCTGGCACTCTATCCACCATGCCACCTAGCTGCCTCAGCATAAGGAATACAATTGAAGAAGTAAATAATTGGAAAAAGAAGTTAACGAGTCTTATAGCAAGAAAGAAAGATAATAGATACAAATCTTGAGCACTGCACTAGTATCACAAATATAAAAAAGAGGGAGAGGAAGGCCTCCTAGTTATTTGATGAGAATCTATGTAAGAACAAGGACAAAAATCACCCAAAGGAAGATGTCATGATTGTAATCTACAACAATGAGATGGGAGCAAACACAATGATGAAAGCATAGACCCACAAAAGTATATTGAAAAAAATATATTTATGAATATATATGCATGTTTGTATATAATTTATATCTTACACACAAAAATAAAATACAAATACTTGGGTATTATTATTAACACAGATTGCCATTGAAACAATGAAGATATATTACTAATCGAGTCATGTCCTCTAAATAATTGCTTACACTATAAATTTGATGCACTGTTACATACAAATCAGGCTCTATATAACATGGGGTTTTGTCCTATGCCCTATCACACAGCTTGAGAAAAAAGAATTGAATGTTAATCAATTTTAATTTAGTGTGGAAATACACTGCATCAAGTTTTGTCACAAAAAAGTCATTTTAAAGCATAGCAGTGCTTTATTTTCTTTATTTTTAGAATAACAGAAAGTGAAAATGATAATTTTGTGCTCATCAATTATACAGGAATATTCTAGAATGAAGGAAATACTCTCCATAATGTTATTTAAAATTCTAGGCTGAAAGGCATGATAGTATTTCAAAACAAAATATGAAAAAGTCTGCATTATTTCCACACAGAACTAATCACATTAATATTTTTAAAAATTATAATTATGCACTTGGTAGACTGCAGGAGCTTTTGAGAAAAATGAAGAAGGCAATTCATTTTACCTTGCAGTTCAATTTAACAAAAATTTATTGTGCCTACTATGTTAATCAATCAACAAGCATTTTAAAAAGCCTTTTATATGTATCAGAATGTATACTAAATGGTGTGGATTTATGTCTTTAAAGGTAAAAACATAGTCCCTGACTGCAAGGAATTCACATTTCAAAGAGAAAACAATCATATAACTCCATAGATATAAAAGATAATATAGTGTAAATGGAAGGTAATCTCAAACAGACAACCCTAGCAGGCAGGAAGACAAGGAAAGAATTCCTTCAGAAGAGTGGGATTTGAACTCTTTTTTTTTTATTAATTTTTTTTCCAAATTACATGATATAATTTTCAATAATCATATACTGACAATTTTTTATTCATGTTCTCTCCCACTCTCCTGCTCCTCCCCCATCCCCAGAGGGCAGGTATTATGATAAAACTGCTTACACTAGAGAAAAATTCACAGAAGGAATGAGGAAAAGAATGGTACACTTCGATATGCATGTAGACTCCATCAGTTCCTTCTATAACCTTTTTATGAGTTCATTAGAGTTGTTTTGGATCCTTGCATTGTTTATCATAGTTAAATCATTCACAGTTGATCATCATACACTACAGTTCTAATCACTTCACTTTGCATCACTTCATTTAAATCATTCTGGGATTTTTTGTGATCATCTTGTTTGTCATTTCTTATGGCACAATAATATTCCATAACAAGCATATACCATAACCTGTTCAGTCATTCCCCAATTGATAGACAATCCTTCAGTTCCTAGTTCTTGGCCAACACAAACAAGAGCTGCTATAAATATATTTGTACAAGTATGTCCTTTCCCCCTATATCGGATCTCTGTGGGATACAGTAGAGGTATTGTTGGGTCAAAGGTTATCCATACTTTGATGGCCCTTTGGGCATGGTTCCAAATTGCTCTCCAGAATGGTTGTATCAGTTCCTTGCTCCGCCAAGAGTGTATTAGTGTCCCAATTTATCACATTCCCTCCAAAGTTTATCATTTTTTTCTTTTTTGTCATATTAGTCAATCTGATATGTGTGAGGTGGTAACTCAGAATTGTTTTAATTTGCATTACTCTAATAACAGTGATTTGGAGCATTTTCTCTTCAGTTGAGTCTTGAAAGAAATCACAGAAGCTAGAAAACTGAGATGAGGAAAAAGAACATTTCAGAGTTGGGGAGTAGCAAATGAAAAATCATAAAGTCAAGGCATAGATCCTTGTTATTGAATTTAAAGTGTTTTGGTTTTTTATTTTGCCATATTTTCTAACATCCCAAAGGAATGTGGTGACTGAAGAAAAACCTCTATGATTTCCTCAAAATAAAAATCAATGATTGCCTTACACTATAAGAGAGACAATAGTATAGAATGTGTTAGTACATTTTATGTTGATTATATGTGTTAATTTTCAAGGAACTTTTTGGAATTGCCTACTAATTTATTCAGTTCATTTTATCTTTCTAAAGAAAAATGTCAAACATTTCCAGTACTGTACTTCAATAAAAGAATAGTAAGCACTACAAATTCATCAAACCTGAAAAGAACCTCCAGAGGTTCACTGACTCAACTTCTTGATCTTAAGATGAAGTCTGATTTTTAAAGAACAAAAAATTAGCTGTTCTGTTGGTCACAAGACATCCTCTGTTAAATACAGGTTTTAGTATTTTCTAATTTTAACATAACACAAGGGACAGTAAATGACAATATGTATCAGAATTATAGGTTTCCTAATTATCCATGTGTTAGAGTTGTTGGAAACATTTAAATAACAATTCAGAACACTGGAGCAAGCAGTGGATTCTGCCAAGAAACAAGCAAGAAAATGGCAAAAGAATTAGCATAACTATACTATCATTTGAAGGGAAAAATATAAAACAACATACCAGAAAGTTTTGGAAAGGAAAAATGAGGCATTATTGATTTTAAAGTGATAACTAAGAAAATCAACGGATTGAGTTTTGTACAAAGAGCTCTCTGGCTCATTTGGGGGCATTTTTGTTTTGTTCTTGCCTTTGTCCAAAATCATGTGCTCTGAGGAAAACTATGAATTACTTTAAGCATTAACAGATGCTGGATTTAAAGAGTGATAGACTTCAAAATTGCTGATTCCCATGGAAAAAATAAATACATATTCCCTCTTCTCTACTGAGTTTATGGCTATTGTACTGTGAAGATTATTTTCCTAGTTTGAAAATATTCACTCAAAGTTGTTTTAAGCCACACTTTAATTGTGGATGTTCTCATTTGTGTCTCCTTCACCATATTTTCTTGACATTTATTGCTCATTTGTTTCTTCAGAAATGTGTCTAGTGTTTCCATTGATTGGGAATGGTTAAACAGATTGTAGTATATAAATGTAGTGAAGTACTACTAAACCATGAGAACTAGCAAATAAAAAAAATTCAGATTGAGACTGAGGAAGGCAGTAGTGTGAGAGGAAGTTGGAGCCTCATTCTTCCTCACAAATACTCTAGCAAAGGTTCAAGAAAAATCCTATGGACACGGGAGAATATCCAGAATTTTGTGGGCACAAGGAAAGGGGTCCAGCCAGGAAGACCTTCTCAGAATCCTTCTGGAACAGAGCTTGATCAGAGGCTAAAGTCTGTAGCCAAGTACTCAGCAAGAAGTGCCAAGGACTGGAGATGAATCAACAGTTCTCTTCCTTTGACCTGGGGGTCTCAGAAGCTGCTGGGAAATAACCTAGGACTAGGGTTTACAGCAGTATACCAGGGAGCCAGATCAAGAGCAAACCCAAGTATCTTTCACTTTTACCCAGCAGTGTTTTTTCACTACACTGGGGTAAGGATCCAGGAGCTGTCTAATACTACATATATTAAGTGCCTACTAAGCATTAGCTTAGTCATTAGAGAGGCCAATGAGCATTTTAAAAAATGTTTCATGTATACCAGGCACTATACAAAATACTGGGGATATATACACAAAAAAGGATAAAAATATAGTCCCCAAGTCCAAGGGATTCACATTTCAATAAGAGAGATATTAGCCAACTAACTATACATCTATTTAAGATATACAATGTAAGTGGAATGGTGAAACCCTTACTTAGGTGAAGCTGCAATTCAGACCCCAAAATATTTGTGCAAAGCTCTGTCCATGAAGAGAGCAATCAGGCTATGCCCTAATTAAGACCTTGACTTTCTTGAAAAACTCAGTCCTCAAAACACAATGGAAGCACCAGCTAAGCATCAAAAAATAGAGTTGAGGACCAAAGAGAATCTCAATATTTCTTCCAGATATTTAGAGTTTGGCCTTGACAATATTAATTCAAGAAGACTAAAACACACACACAAACACACACACACACACGCATGGACGCATGCAAGCATGCAAATACAAACACCAACACACAAGAAAGTGCCAGTGATAAAGAGAGATTATGAATCCAGTAGATGAACAGGTTGCAAAACTTTTTCAATCTTTGGTGCTCTTCCTCAATCTTTGCCAGAGTATTTGTGAGGAAGAACAAGGCTATGCAACGTTTCCTTACTCCATCATCTTTCCTTAGTCTCTGCCTGAACTTTTTTGCATTTACAAATTCTTATGATTCAATAATACTTCATTATATTCGAACATTTAAGCTCTACAACATCCACAAACAAAGCCTAAAACAAAACCATAGCCATACACCCACACACAAAAAGCTTGGCCAATATGTCAATAAGAATACCTGAAAGAAATGAAGCAAATTTACGAAATGCGAAATAAATAATTTCTATTACATTAAATTAAAAAGCTTTTGTACAAACAAAAACAATGCAACTAAAATCAGAAGGGAAACAACAAACTGGGAAAAAATCTTTATAACAAAAAACTCTGAAAAAGGTCTAATTACTCAAATATACAAGGAGCTAAATCAATTGTACAAAAAAATCAAGCCATTCTCCAATCGATAAATGGGCAAGGGACATGAATAGGCAATTTTCAGATAAAGAAATCAAAACTATCAATAAGCATATGAGAAAGTATTCTAAATCTCTAATAATTAGAGAAATACAAATCAAAACAACTCTGAGGTATCACCTCACACCCAGCAGATTGGCTAAAATGACAGCAGGGAAGAGTAATGATGTTGGAGGGGATGTGGCAAAATTGGGACATTAATGCATTGCTGGTGGAGTCATGAACTGATCCAACCATACTGGATGGCAATTTGGAACCATGCTCAAAGAATGCTAAAAAAATGCCTGCCCTTTGATCTACCCATACCATTGCTGGGTTTGTACCCCAAAGAGTTCATAGGGAAAAAGATGTACAAAAATATTTATAGCCGCACTCTTTATGGTTGCAAAAACTGGAAAAGAAGGATATGCCCTTCAATTGGGGAATGGTTGAACAAATTGTGGTATATGCTGGTAATAGAATACTATTGTGCTCAAAGGAATAATAAATTGGAGGAATTCCTTGTGAACTAGAATGACCTCCAGGAACTGATGCAGAGTGAAAGGAACAGAGCCAGGGGAACATTATACACAGAGACTGATACACTGTGGTAAAATCAAATGTAATGGACTTCTATACTAGCAGCAATGCAATGACCCAGGACAATTCTGAGGGATTTATGGAAAAGAACGCTGCCCACATTCAGAGGAAGAACTACAGGAGAGGAAACACAGAAGAAAAACAACTGCTTGAACATATGGTTTGATGTGGACACGATTAGGATGTAGACTCTTAATGACCACCCTAGAACAATTATCAATAACATGGAAATAGGTCTTGATCGATGACACAGGAAGAAACCAGTGGAAATGTGCATTGGCTACTGCGGGGTCGGGGATGGGAGAGAGAGCAAGAACATGAATCATGTAACCATGGAAAAAAAATTTTCTAAAAAATTAAAAAAAAAAAAAAAGCTAGGCCTGGAGATGGGAAATCCTGGATTCAAATTTGACCTCGGACACTTCTTAAACATGTGCCATGGGCAAGTCACATACTCCAATTGCTCAACCTTTACTGTTTTTCTGTCTTATAACCAATATTTAGTATGAATTTTAAGACCAAGGAAAGATTTTAAAAATAAAAATAAAATAAAGTGTACCAGGCCTCAACAACGTGTTTTGCTCTGTCAGATGTCTGAGATTCAAGTTTTAAAGGAAATTCTCAAATCAAATGTATAACAAAAAATCTTTAAAACATTAAATCAAATAATGTTGTATTGCATATTTAACAATTTCTTTTTTTGGAATTAATGGGCAATAGTATTAAATTTATATTAATATATTATGCAAAATTATATTGATGAAGCATAAATATATAGAAATAAACTTTTAAAAATAAAAAAATGAAGGAAAAGTTTAATGGTAATATTGTAAATAAAATAAGAGGTCTAGAGAAAAGATTTAGAAAGAGAAGAAACGGTTTATTCTAAGAAAAATAAAACCTCACTCAAGCAAAAATTCCCTAAAAATTAGAATGTACCAGACAGAAATCATTGACTCCATGAGGCAACAATCAATAGTGAAACAAAATCAAGAGACTGAAAAATAAAACAAAATGTAATATTCAAGTGCAAGTACTAAAGACCCATAATTAGGATCAAATAAAACCTGGCAACTACCCCTACTAATGAGAAGAAAGTTTATAATATGATGCTACAAAAGACAAATATAAATGCTTACATCTAAGCATTACTTAGTTTAAACTAAGTGTAATGCTATGGGATTTGGGGAGGGAAAGGGAAGATAGTAGATTAGTGAAATTGAAGACTTCAAAATATTTTTGTTAAAAATCTCATAAATTAGTAGAAACTTTGAAGTACAAACACAAGAGTCAAAAGAAATATAGAAAGGTAAATAAATTATTGAGTAACTAGATGGGACTATATATAGATAAAGCTTTAGTATTCTGAGAGGAGAGGAAACAAGTGTCCCTCCAAAATCCTGAAATTGTCATGGGTTATAGAGGAGTGGTTTTTATTATGGTTATAAACAGAGCTCCTTGGAGTGGTTTTGTTATATTTTTAATCATCGTAAGAGAAGAAGGAAAAGTAAATATACTGGAGAACAAAGGGGAGGAAAGACGGAACTTACTATATCATACAAGTGGCATTCATAAGAAGATGGAACAAGGTTGGGAGGAGTTCTTATCCCTTAAACTTCACTTTCACTGGAATAAAAGCAACATAGATATAAACCTATATAAAACACATACCCACACAAAATTTGGTATAGAAATATATTCAACTCAACAGGAAAACTGGAGGGAGTTATTATAGGGGATTAAAAATCACAAGAAAAGAGGATGGAGAGAAATATAGGATTAAAAATCATAATTATGATTCGGATGAACTTATGAATAACATGTAATCGTATAGCAGAATGGATTATGAAGTAAAATGTTACCACATCTTGTTTATAAGAAACACACTTGACACAGAATCATACAAATTAAAAATAAGAGGGTAGGGCAAAACTTATTATGTTTCAGATCAACTCAAAAAAGGAGTGCTAGCAATCATGATCTCATATAAAGCAATAATAATTCATTAGCATAGCCTGATTTAAGAAAAAAGGAAAATTAAATTTCTAATATCAAAAATGAAAAAGAAGGATTCATGATCAGTGAACCAAAAAAAAGAACAAAACTATTTTGCTCAAATATTTGCTGAGACACTAATACAGTGTTGATAGAAGTGTGAACTGATATAGCCATTCTGGAGAACAATTTGGAACCATGCTCAAAGGGTCATCAAACTATACATACCCTTTTATCTAGCATTATCTTTACTATATCCCACAGAGATAGGGGAAAAGGACTTGTACAAAAAATATTTATAGCAGTTTTTCTGTGGAGGCAAAGAATTGGAAACTGAAGGATCGTTCATCAATTGGGAAATGGCTGAACAATTTGTTGCATATGATTGTAATAGAATTCTATTGTGCCATAAGAAATGATGAATAAGATGGTCATTTAAAAACCTGGAAAGACTTACATGAAGTGGAAAGACTTATACGAAGTGATGCAAAGTAAAGTGAGCACAACCAAGAGAAAATTATACAGAGTAACAGCAATAATGTATGATGATTGACTGTGAATAAATTAACTATTATCAGTAATGCAAGGATCCAATACAACTCCAAGGGACTCATGATCAAAAAGGTTAACCACTACCATAGACAGAATTGTGTCTGAATGCAGATAAAAGCATATCATTATTCACTTTATTTCTTCCATGAATTTTTCTCTAGTACAAGATAGGTGTCTTCTTTTACAACATGATGAATGTGAAAATATGTACTGCATGATAACACATGTATAACCTAGATCATATTACCTGCTCTCTTGGGAATGTGGGAGCAGAAGGAAGGAGGAAGAGAATATGGATCACAAAATGTCAGAAATGATTATTAAAAATTCTACTCATGTAAAAATATGAAATTTAATTTTTAAAAATAGCTTAAATAACTCAATCTTTGAAAAACAATGGAAGAAGCCATGAATGAATTCCCACAGAGGAAAAAAAACACAGTATCAAATGGTTTTATAAGCAAATTTAATAAAACATTCAAAGAACATTTAATTTTAATATTCCATAAAGTACTTACAAAATAGGAAAATAATGTATTCTAAGAAATATCTTCTTTGAAATGAATATTGACTTGATATCTAAACCAGGGGCACTAAAAACAGAGAATAAAAAGTATAAACCAGTCTCCACAATGAATATCTATGTAAAAATTTAAAATAAAATATGTACAGGCTACAGAAATATATGTGTGCATATATATATACTACAATGAGGTTTTTTTATCTGGTATGAAAGATTGGCTGAGTATTAATATTAACTTGTACTAATACTAAGTAGTAGTATGAATTAGTACTACAAACTTATTAGGTCTAATATATAATTAAAACCTAAAAAAAATCACAATTATATTAATAGCTGGAGCAAAATCTTTTGATAAACTACACACTCTTTTGCTAAAAAATAAAAATATTTTAAAAAGCATAGTAATAATACTTTCCTTAATAAGGCAAATAATATCTATATAAGACCTAGAGCCAACAACATAAAATTCCATTTTGTGTGCTTTTTGTGCTTTTTCAATAAGATCAGGGGTA
Organism: Gracilinanus agilis; assembly: GCF_016433145.1. Taxonomy (NCBI): domain Eukaryota; kingdom Metazoa; phylum Chordata; class Mammalia; order Didelphimorphia; family Didelphidae; genus Gracilinanus; species Gracilinanus agilis. Next base: position 410,174,246 of record NC_058133.1, on the reverse strand, counting down.
AAGTAATGATATCCAAAATCACCATTGTTACTTGATATATAAGAAATAGTACCTATAGAAATAGAAAAAGAGAAAGAAATAGACAAGATAAGTATAAGCAAAAATGATTAAAAAATAGCACTTTCTGGAGAAAATTCTCAGATGATTTGGCATTGCATTAATTTGATGTTAATATGGTTAATGTGATCTTCTAAGAATGGGAGCATGCTTGAAGAGGTATATACTAATTTGGGTCAGAAGCAAGTCAAGACTCCAGAAAATATCAGAACATGGCCAGGTCATGAGTAGCCCCCTGTATTTCCAGACTGTGTGAGATGGAGAGAAACAGTCTAAATCAGTGGTTCCCAAACTTTTTTGGCCTACTGCCTCCTTTCCAGAAAAAATATTACTTAGCCCCCTGGAAATTAATTTTTTATAATTTTAATAGCAATTAATAGGAAAGATAAATGCATCTGTGGCCATCACCACCTCTCTGGATCACTGCAGCACCCACCGGGGGCGGTAGCACCCACTTTGGGAATCACTGGTCTAAATACACTGACAGACACAGACAGATAGAACAACACATAAATAAATGAATTAAAAATAAACAAATTGATGAATAAATACATAAATGTGGAGAACAAGAAAATAACCTGTCAGATTTATTATATACTTGTAAAGAGAAGCAAAGAATGTGGTACAGATTTGTGGCTTTATATACACTTCCCCTTTTATGTTCTGTTTATGTATGGAAATGCTTGATTAATCAACAAACATTTATTATGTACCTACTATGTGCTAGACACCGTACTAAGTGCTGGGGATACAAAGAGGCAAAAGAGAATTCCTGCCTTCAATTTAGTGGGGAGAGATAGCATCCAACACAAAACAAACTCCATACAAAGATAACAGGAAAGAATTAAAAGTCAGAAGGAACTAGAATCAAGAGGGGTTGGGAAAGGCTTCCTGTAAAATACAGAACTTAAATTGGGACTTAAAGGGGAAATTTGTAGCTTGCATTGAGGAAGGAGACTATTCAGGCATTGGAGATGACCAGAGAAAGTGGTCAGAGTATAGGAATAGAGTATCTTGTTTGTGAAACAACAAAGAAGCCAGTGTCATTGGAATGAAGACTACCCTGCATGGAGTAAGGTATAAGAAGGCTAGAAAGATAGTAGGCACAAGGTTATGAAGGACTTTGAATGCCCCCAAAAGGTTTTATATTTGATCCTTGAGGCAATAAGTAGTTGTTGGATTTTACCGAGTAGGGGCATGACATGATGGGACCTGTGCTTTAAGAAAATCTCTTTAGTGACAAAATGGAAGATAGATTAGAATGGGGAGAGACTTGAGGCAGACAGCCTTTTGTAGTAATCCAGGTGTGAGGTGATGAGAGCCTGTACCAGAAAGATGGAAGTGTTAAGGGAAAAAAGTAGGAGTAGCCAAGAAATTTTGCAAAAATGAAATTAATAATGGAAAGAGATTGGATGTGGGGACTAAAGTGGTGAAGTAAAGTACTAGGAAGATACTGTTGCCCTCTAGGGGGAGTGTTCAAGGGAAAAGACAATAAATTCAGTTTGGGACCTGTTTGAGTTTAAGGTGTCTAGTGGACTTCCACTTTGAAATGTCTGAAAGATATCTGGAGATGAGAGATTGGAGATCAGCAAAAGAGGGTAGGGCAGAATAGGTAGTTTGAGCATCATCAACATAGAGATAGTAATTAAATCCATGGGAGCTCATCTTACAAAGTAATGAGTTCAAAATTATAAATATAAAAAAAATTTTAGAGAAGCATTGAAAGATGTGAAGAAATGAAGACTGAAATAGGCAAAATCTGGAAACCACACACACGCACACAAAGATTACAACAATGCAAATGGAAAGAATAAGAAAACAAAATGAAACACTATGGTAATTATAATGAACAAGTTTGGTCTCAAAGAAGAGTGAAGAAAATCCATGCTCATGTTTCTTTACCGAGTTGGGGCTATAGATAAAGGATAATACATATATTCTCATACACAATGGTATGTCCGTTGATTTGCTTTGAGTGCTCTGGCCTCATTTTTATTCTTTGTTACAAAGTTTAACACTAGATAAGAAGGGAGTTAGAAGGGATGCAAAAATAAAAAGACTAACTGAATAAGATTTAAAAAGCAAAAAAAAAGTATGTATGTCAACATCTGTGGATGAGTTAACACCAATTTAATTTTTGTTAGAAGTAAGCAATAGCCACAGCTATACTTTTTAATTCATGAAACTGAATTAAAAATATTACAGTGTCATCATTAAATCCCCTGCCACCTTTCCTTTTTAATCTGGCCCTATGAATTCTTTGGTTTTGGCAATTTCTGGGGTAGAAATTCTTTTCATTGACATAGATCCCTAAGGCCTCTTTAAAAATTGCCTGGGGCAGTGAGAGTTTAAATGACTTGCTAGGGTGACACAGCTCACTGTATTTAAAGCAGAACTTGAACCCTGGAGTCTTTCTGACCCTAAAGCTGACCTCTCTGTCCAATGTCACACTCATTCTTCTTTAAACTTCTTATTTTTTCACTTTCATTGTCTGAATAATTCTAGATATGTGAGAATCTGGAGGAACGGGAATTATGACAGCATTCACATATACAAATAAGGAATATAAAGTAGCATTTTGAGATACAGCCAATAGTGCCTTGATGGTTGAAATAGCTTCACCATTGAAACTCTTGTTTTTAACCTAAAGACTTTGGTGAGTTAGGAAGAAGATGTATCTAACATTAGCATGTGTTTATAAAAATCTTGCCATATTTTTTCTATTTTTGTTTTGGAAGCCAGTATAGGCACTGACAATGATAAGAGCTGAATATGAGGTAGTAGGAACTTGGGGAGCAGAATGAGCAACAAGGAGCAAATACAGACGTTAAGCCTCTTCTTTAATAAACACTTTAGCTCAAAGTGGAATGTATATTCAGCACAACTTTTAAAAAATAATATTTTTATTTTTCCCCAATTATATGTAAAAACAACATTTTAACATTCATGAAAAACATTTTTTGCACAACTTCTAAGGTAATAATAGAGATAGAAGAAATCCCTAACTGCAAAGGTACTAACCACACAAAAAATTATATTTGAAAAGAACCTGCAAAATAAAATGTCTTTGTTAATTTCAAATTTTAAAAGTCAAAGCAGAGTCTGCAACCAAAATCTCTTGAGGAATTGTTCTAAAATGAGCAGCCAGAGTTGTTTCTGATATACTTTAATAACAGCAGAGGTTAGATATCAATATATTCTACTGCATTTTGCAAGCATTTCTTAATGAACTAAAAGTAGACTCAAAGTCATTTCTAAAAGTAGTTGAACATAGCTAATAGCTACAGATATATTTTATTTCATTTCGAAAAGCTTAATTAAATAGGTTTTAATAAGTTATTAATGAGAACTGGAGGAATTCCATGTGAACTGGAAAGACATCCAGGAATTGATGCGGGACGAAAGGAGCAGAACCAGAAGAACTTTGTACACAGAGACTGATACATTGTAGTCATGTGGTTCAATGGGGATATGACTGGGAATACCGACTTTAAATGATCATTCTATTGCAAATATTAATAACATGGAAATAGGTTTTGAACAATGATACATGTATAAGCTAGGAATTGCTCCTTTGTTCCTGAAGAGGGGAGGGAAAAGGAGAGAGAAAGAACATGAATCATGTAACCATGGAAACATATTCTAAATAAACAAATGAATTATTAAAAAAACAAGTTATCAATGAACCTTCTACTGAAGAAGGTCAGGCAGGTTGGGGAGGTGAGGGACCAATGGCAACAAGATGCAATAGAGTGGAAAAGAAAAAAAATTCAAATAGTATTCCAAGCAGGCAGTAACTACACAGAATGCCTTTCAAAAAAAGAGGGACACAATCAAAATTCTGACAATTATTCAAGCAAAGAATAAATTACAATCAGTGCAATTCATGTCAGATTCCACTTTTCTGTAGCATTTACACACACTCCCACAGAGCTGCTCCTAATGCAAAAAGTCTATAGTATGTAATTGCAGCCTTGGAGCAGTTTCCAGAAAGCTACAGAAAAAAACTATGATGGGAGGAGGGAAGTACATAAAAGGGCAATACCTGGGTCATCGCATGGATAAAGGAATTCAAATGTCCTCTCTTGATTGTTTCCTAGAAGTGGTCACAAAGGACCATGAGTGAAAAAACAAGGGTCTGACTTTCAGGAATCTTCTTTAGGAGGATTGAGGTTGTTTGACCTTGGGAAAAAATCATTGAAAATCTGAGCCCCATCTGCAAAATGCTATAGTAAATTTTAATGTACTTATAAGTGTGCCATGAGGCCTGAATCATGCTTTTAACCTGGGCCAGGCAGACGGTGGGCACAGTCATTAACCAGAGGACACGCTATATATGCAAGGAGTGTGTAAGGGGCTCTCTCCAGCTGGGCATCAATATATTTCAGCCACATTTGTATGGAGGAACAACTACATAATCAAGCGATGTTGTCTCCAAACGTGAAGGACAAGGATATAATATTTTCCCGTCCTTGGAGACTGTCACACATCAGGTGCCAGGAAAGTTAATGCTATTATCTCTTGTGCGTGGCAGAGAACCTGATACAGTAAAATATCTCCCTCCCCCAGGAAGCCTTGGAGTAAGTTTACAGTCTCAGTAACTCACTCCTACTTAAGAGTCAAATAATTAGCATTAATTAGTATCTGTCCTTAATGACTATTGTCAGTTTTCAACTGAAACTGTTCTCTGACACAGTAGAGGTCAGAGATCCTTATTTCTTCATTATCCTATGACTAAGAGAAATGGTGATGCCAGTAAGTCTGTGGCCAACCTAGCTTTATCTAGAAAGATCAGAACACAAAGCAAAGTTTGGCAGGCATTTGGCTGTAATAGTGTCCAGGAAAAAAAAAAAAAGCAAATGTATAGTAAACGAAAGAGAGGGAATGTGGCAGAGTGGCTAAAGGAATGAACCTTGGAGTCCAGAAGACCTAGGTTGGAGTCTTGACTCTGTGCTACTACTAGAAAATCACTTCACCTATTCACTACCTTACAAGATAAGAAGAAGAGTTGCAGAGTGGCATCAGTGACAGGGAGATACACACTCAGATAGCCTTACACTAATTAAGCCATAGATACAGATAGTCCCTTCCAAAGAGAAAGAAATGAGGAATTTTCAAAAAAAGTTTTTCTGAGAACGCTATCCACATCCAGAGAAAGAACTGTGGGGGCAGAAACGCAGAAGGAAAAACATAGGATTGATCACATGGCTCGATGGGGATACGATCGGGGATTTTGACTTTAAACGATCACTCTATTGCAAGTAGTAATAATATGGAAATAGGTTTTGAACAATAATTACATGTAAAACCCAGTGGAATTGCTCATCGGCTCTGGGAGGAAGGAGGGGAGGAAAAGAACATGAATCATGTAACCATGGAAGAATATTCTAAATTAATTCATTTTAAAAAGTAAAAATGAAAAAAAAAAGTTTTTTCTGCAGGCATCTCTTTCAGAAGAAGGATTGAGAGAAAGAAAAGGACAGAGATCTATATCATCTGGTACTTTCTCTCTCTCTCTGTGTACATATATATACACACACACACATACACACAAACATGAGCACACACGTGTGTGTGGTAGCTAGGTGGCACAATAGATAATGTGCCAGCCCTAGAATCAGAAGAACTGGAATGCAAATATAACTTTGAACACTTATTAGCTGTGTGACCCTGGGCAAGTCACTTAACCCCATTTGTCTCAGTTTCCTCATCTGTAAAATGAGCTGGAAAAGGAAATGGCAAACTACTCCAGTATCTTTGCCAAAAAAAAACCCAAATGGAGCATGAGTCATGTAACCATGGAAAAATATTCTAAATAAACAAATACATTTTTAAAAAAAGAGAACCTCAAATGGAGTCATAGAGTCCGACAATGACTGAAACAACAGAACAGAATAAATGTGTATACATATATATGCATATACATATGTATATATATTTTAATATCTTAAGTATAATTATTTAAAATATATTTATATTTTAAGATATATATGTATACACACACATACATATACATGCACCAGAGGCACTATATTAAGTTCTGGGAATACAAGTAAAAAGAAAAACAACTGCTGCCCTCAAAAAGATGAAATTCTACTAATGGAAAATAAGATTTAAAAGAGAGCTGAAAGGCTAAGGGGTGGGAGAGGTGCCCATGGAAGTACCATAGGGGAAAGGTGTATATTGGCTTATCTTCCAGAGTGAAAGTTGAAGTTGTTATGGGAACACACAAAGACTAACAACTAGGTTTCCTATAGCTGTTTGCTTTCATTATTTTTATTGGAGAGGTAAACAGGAGGGTTCTCCACCCCCTGCCCATTTGTGATTCAGTAGATCTTTTTAATTTTCTATGAAACCAAAAGCAACCTGGCTTTTTTGTTGTTTGCCAACATGTGGGCTTTTCCCACTTTCTAATTATGACATTCCGTCATTTCAGAGGCTGACTCTGTATTAGCTCTTTGAGTGAAAAGCAATGTTTTATACTGACATTTTAATCAGTGGGACTTACTGTCATAAAACCTCTCTGAGACAGTAATGATTTGCAAAACCCAATATTACACCGTTTGTGGAGCCTGACATCTGTGTATAATTGACCGATTTATTAGATGGCTGTGGATCATTGATTTTCTGCACTAGAAAAAAAATTAGATTGAAGGTCTTATCTTTTATTTTCTTCCAATTGATCATGCTGGCTCTCGTAAATGTTCCCTTTGTGCTTGTGTTCTTGCTTTTGCACAAGAGAAACTTTATTACATAGGGAACAGTGTCATAGACCTTGGAATTGGAGTCATAATTATTTTATTTTTCAGGCAGGGGCTCAGTCCTGTTTTCAAAGCATTTGCAAAAAGCCATTTCATCCAGTGGAATTTTCCTTACAAAAGATCGTTTCTTTTCCGGGTATATGTCTCATCAGTTTGGCATCAGCCCTATAAAGAGAAATATTCTGAAAGCCACTTTGCTTTTTGTCTACAATGATGCCAAACAAATGGATGGACATTTATTGACAATCTATCTTCAGACCACTTCCAAGACAAGGATTACTTCCAATTTTCCTCCCTGTGCTATTGCTGATAATCAGACATTTTTGGCTCAAATAGTCGCTTAACTGAGAAAGACTACACTGTTAGGGCTGAAGTCAGCTGTGATTAGAACAGAATACTTGTCTCACAGCTGAAATCCTACAATGTACCAAACATAGTATGCTCATTGCTCAACATAAAGAGAATCTTTGCTCTTTTTTTGGATAGATGGGGCCATACAGATGTGCTGAGAGGGGAAAGAAATGAATGAACACAAAATTTAAAGGAAGGGACCAGAGAAAGTTACAGGCACAAGAGGGCAGTCTAAGTTGATGCCAATGGGATGGTAAAGGGGAGAAATCAAACAATAAATATGTCTACACTAGGAAAGGCCCCACTTAGTGAAAGGGAAAAAGCAGCAGCACAAGGACTAAGACAGGTAGGAAGGGGGACTATGCAATGGAAAGAATGATTTTCTTTCTTCTAATGGAATTAGAAGCAGCAAGAGTTTAATTTGAGTCTCCAAAAATCATCAAATTACTTCTCTGATCATTAGTTTTTCATCTATAAAAAGGGGCTGGTAATGCTTGGACTCCCTACTTCATTAGGCTGAGATAAATAAAATTTTTAGTAAATTTAAAAAGTTTAATAATCTGGTAAGCAGACAGGTGGCTCAGTGGATAGATGGTCAGGCTTAGAAACAGAAAGTCCTGGGTTCAGATATGACCTTAGGTTCTAGCTGTGTGACCCTGGGCAAGTCACTTAACCCTATTGCCTAGCCCATACTGCTCATCTGCCTTGGAACTGATACTTAGTATCAATTCTAAGAAAGTAAGAATTTTAAAACATTTAATGATCTGTTGTTGTTTTTTTAAGGCCACATAACCTGTTATTCCACATTTTTTAAAAAAAATCATCTGAAGAGAGTAAAACGTGGCTCTAAAAAGCAGGCTCTACTAAGGTGAGAGGGATCACAAGGCTTTAAAAGAAGGCACTATCTATTCATTTAATTTACAGGCAAATATAAGATCACTATATCTAAATATGAATGAGAGGCAATAACTATGATGAATTTCCATTTTTGAGACATAATTTATCTATAAGGTATACATTACTACATATGCTATTCTTTCTGAATATGCAGTACAGTAGAAAGTTGGCCAAATTTTAATCAACTATTGAAAAAATGGTGATGTAGTGGATAGAGTGCTGGCCCTGTAAGTCAAGAGGACTTGAGTTCAAATTTGATCTCAGAAGCTTACTAGCTATGTGACCCTGGACAAGTCACTTAAAACTGTTTGCCTGAGTCTCCTCATCTGTAAAAAGAGCTGGAGAAGGAAATGGCAAACCAGTATCAAGCATCTTTGCTAAGGAAACCCCAAATTATGAGTTTAAGAGTCAGACAACTAACTCAACAAAATAATAGCAAAATCTTAAAGGTTGTCTTTATAGTCCCCTTTGGAATTGATTTACGCTGATTTAGGATAGTTTTTAAATAAATGAAGAAAAGGAAATACTCTTCCTTTTAGGAAGAGATTATCTTGCACATAGTCTATATTTATTTCTGTAGTAGGTCAGCATTTGATATTTGATAACATCTCCAAAATTAAGGGGTAAGTAATGTGATTACTGGTTTTGATTTGTTAAAATGCAAAGATTTGTCCTGTTGTTGTTTGGTCTTTGTTTTCAAAAAGAGTCAGTGACATCATGGGGTGAAATCTTGACTTTTACAAAATTGAATTTAAGTGAGCCAGAGTTGTACAAAGTCATCAGCCTCACACTCTCTTCCAGAATCATCAGAGTCAAGGGGCAAGACAGTCAGGATGACTGGTGAGAGCCTGGGATTCAATGCTTTGGGATGCATCTTTGATCTATGACCTGGCTCCAAGAACTTCACAGCCCTGCTTCAGCTGCCTTCATGGCTATTGGAACAAATTATTCCCATCTGCCCATTCCATGGTTGGGGTAGACAATCAACCCCCCCCCCCAATCAGTGGGTTTGTGGCTCATTGGTTATTCTCAACCTAGTATCCCATTGCCAAGATTGTTTACCATGGTGTTGCTGCTGTTCATGCTACAGTCTCTTAGAGCCAAAGGTAAGAGTTGAGTGTCAGGAGGACACCAAAGGTACAACAGTCCTAAAAAGAGCTTATACCAGAAGTGGTTAGTTCTCCTCCTTGAGCCCTCCATATACTCCCTGTGCCCTATTACCCCATCACTAAAAATAACACCCCACTCTGAACTACTCCCCCAATTTGTACTCACAGGTTTAAAAGTTGGGTCCTTGGTTCTGGACATAAACTGGTTTGGCTATACTTCTAATCCTATGTCTCATAAGTCCCCATCAATGTGCTTCCACTATAAGGCAGTTTACTAAACTGGGTTTTAATAAGAGTATATATGAAGCTGGTTTTGTCAGGGTAGAAAGTCCAAAACAACATTCCTATGACCTCAGTGAACTTTCCCACAAAAAGACAAAGCACCCCATGGGAAGAGTGAACTCAGACTTAGAGTACAACAGTATTGAGGTACACATGTGAGATAAACATCTGGCAAAGGGTAACTCACAATCGTTGGTATTGAGAATGCTTTCATTTCATGGAGAGTTCTAACACAGCTTTCCTTGGCTATAACTCTGCTGGGTTGGCCACCCTGGGATGTCTCTGAGTTCAGAGAGCTCTTAAAGACTGCATCTTTCTTGAATTCATACCCGGCACTCTTCTCTGTCAGGGTCATGCTCTCTGGTGCTCCCTTCCCTTAAGTGACTATTCCTCTCTGTCCCATGCTGGATATAGTTCCTTCTTTGTTTTAGTAGCTCTGATGATACAGATTAGAAAGGAAGGAAAAGGAGGAGATGAAGTTTCCCCCTTTGCCTTGCAGTCTTCTAGTATAAGTGATGGTATTTGTCTGTACAATATACTCTTAGATCCAGAATCTAAATTTCCAAATTGGTATATATATATGCACACACATACATATACATACACACACACACACACACACACACATATATATATATATATAT
>NC_058133.1:410153164-410162421 GCF_016433145.1 Gracilinanus agilis | reverse complement strand
TATATATATATATATATATATATAAAGAGTCATAAACGTGCTGAGTGGATTGAGAGCCAGGCCCGGAGATAGGAGGTCCTAGGTTCAAATCTTGGCTCAGACACTTCCTAGCTGTGTGACCCCGGGCAAGTCATTTAAACCCCATTGCCTAGCCCTTATCACTCTTCTGCCTTAGAACCAACACATACTATTGATTCTAAAGAGGAAGGTAAGGGTTTTAAAAAAAAAAAGATTTACCATACCACTGATGTCCTATAGAAAGCTAAGCTTGCCAGCTCTGCAGGCAACTCAGGTAAAGAGGCAGCTTTGTGGAGTGTGATAATTACAACTCTACCAGAGGGCAGCCAGAGGACGAAGAAAATTCCTTTCTTCCTACCCAACACACTGCTGCCATTTACCATTGCATCTTATAGCTGAGCTTGTTGTTCAGTCATTTCCATCATGTTTAACACTTTGTGACCCCATCTGGAATTTTCTTGGTAAAGATACTGGAGTGGTTGGCCATTCCCTTCTCTAGCTCATTTTAAAGATGAGAAAACTAAGGCAAATAGGGTTAAATGACTTACCTTGGGCCATATAGCTAGTAAGTGTCTGAGGGGCTGGATTTGAACTCAAGGTTTCCTTACTCTATTTCTGGCACTCTGCCCACTATACCACCTAGGTGCCCCATGCAGCTCAGCTACATATCCACTAAAAAAACCCATCTACTACAACAAGAGAGTCAAATGAGAGCTAGTGGTCATAGTTCTAAAGAGAAGATCCCTGGCAGCAGTGAAAAGTGTCACCTGTGGATTCAAGAAAAAATTAACTAGAAGTTTTGAGTGTGTAACAATAAAAAGGGTGCCAGAAATGGATGTTTAATAGAAGGGAGATAGAGAAAGTCTATGTGGTGAGTCTCTCTTCCAGCATTCCCCCGGGGCCAAATATATACTGGGAGACTTTAAGGGGGGTGTCATCCCGATACTGGGTGACCTGGATGGTCCTGCCACCCCACAGGAGTTGGGGGCAAGGCTTCCCTATAAGAGGAGGTATGGGGTACCCCAATCTGATCCTGGATAAGGACAGGGTTCACACAAACTTCCCCCCAGGTCAGTTAATTTCACAGTGAGTGGTCTGGCTTCAAGATGGATGCAGCCAGACCAAGCTGAGGTTCCCCTTTCCCTTGTTGTCTCTCAGGTACTCTGGAACACTATCTTACTGATGAATTGCTTTTTATTATTTGCAAATCAGGGATTGGGAAAAGGGGCAAAGGGCAGTGGGATTTGGGGTACCCTTTTTTATTCCTATGGGGTCCATCACTTAGGTGGGAACCCTAGTGGTTCCCACTCCTAAGCTTCTGCCATCTCCCTTCTCCTTCTGTTTCTATTTTTATTTTTCTGTTTCTATCCTTTTCTATAATTGTAAGTTTTGACTGAAAAGGGTCTCTCAACAAGGTTGGGTAATGGGTGAAGGAGGCTAAGAGATTGATCCCAAAATGGAGTCTAAAAACTTAGGTGACTCTATGATTGAAGTCTTGATGGATGAGTTGTGATAGAATGGCTTTGATCAGGGAATCAGAGTTTCAATTTTCAAAAGAAAGATCCTCAGGAAGCCCTCAGGACTGGATCTGAGCTGGGTTGTCCTCCTCCTCCCTCTTCCCAGTCATCCACCCAAAGACCTCTCCTCCTCTCTTCCTTGGAGAAATTCCCAGAATCCTCTCCTGATCTCAACTGTCAGCAACTGTCCACAACTGCCTTCTTCTCCCTTTGGTTACCTCTCCCCTGCATAAAAACACATCCTTATAGTTTTCCGGTTTTGTGTGGTGGGACTCCCACTTAATTCATGCATCACTATTTTCTATTCCTATCTTATGTTCCCCCTCCCTCCAAAATAATATATCCTTATCTTGTCTTATCACAATACTAATTATCTATCTATTCCTATTCTAAGATGGGTTTTTGAGAGGTTGGTAGGGGGATGAGGGTTGCAATTTATATAACAATATTTACAGGATATGAAACAATTTTGTAACAAGAAAAGTTTTCCTATGAACACAATGTCTAAGTTTACAGTGTAACAATTTTCTTATCCTTTAACTCTTCTAAGTTATTATTTAACCCATCTATGGTACTGTGCCTTTAAATTTTCTTTGCATGATTTTTGCACAAAAGCATGACTTTTGGAACCCTGCTGGTTTATGTTATAGAAAGTCTGGATCCATGGAGAAGTAGTATGAAGATGCCATGAAAGATAAAGGGCACTCTCACAACATATACTGGATGGATTGGTTTTCTTGGCTACATGTCCCCTATATGTGTGCCTCACTACCAAGGAACTTTGTGCTCATTATTACTACTAATTCTGTGTGTATTTGTGGAACACTATTACTGTGAAACCCAGATTTATGGGTAGAAACCAGGCCAACTATTGCTCATACTATGTCATCATGGTAAACAGGATGTTTGTATCTACTGACTGAGTTTTAAAGGAATTTATACAATGGATGGTAAAAAGGTAGAATTTTAGGTATAAGGATCCACAGAGTAGCCTGGATATAGTAGCCACCTTCTGGGGAACCAACCTGCAACCTGTGAATTTGAATTGGGAAAAACCCATATTAGTGGGCAGCTAGAAGGTACAGTGGATAGAACACGAATCTTGGAGTCAGGAAGACCTGAGTTCAAATTTGACCTCAGACACCTACTTGCTATATGGTCCTGGGGAAGTCATTTAACCTCATTTGCCTCAGTTTCCTCATCTATAAAATGATCTGGAGAAGGAAATAGAAAACCATTACAATATCTCTGCCAAGAAAATGACAAATGGGATCATCAAGAATTAGATATGGCCATCCAGGGATAGTCCTGCTTTTCTACCATCCACTTCCTCACCTCTCCTAGCCCTTTGGCTACTCTGTGTGTAGTGGATTCTTCCCACACACGGTACATGAAATGTGTACCACACAAACTTACTGTGACCTAGGAAAGGCTGTCAAGGGATGTCTTCAACAAAGGATATGGGTTTGGTATGGTTAAAATAGATCTTAGAACCAAGTCTTCCAGTGGAGTGGAATTTTCCACATCTGGTCATTCATATACTGACACAGGGAAAGCTTCCGGTAACTTGGAAACAAAGTACAAGATCTGTGATTATGGGCTTACCTTCATTCAAAAATAGAACACAGACAATACCCTGGGGACAGAAATCAGCATAAAAAATAATTTGGCTGACGGTTTGAAGCTGACTCTTGTAATAGGTATAGGCTGTAAAAGTTTAAAAGCAGATTTGTGTAAGCATGTTAGGGAAAGCCTTTGCTGGAAGTCATGGACATTCTGAATGGAATGCAAGGGGTAGGGAGGAGAGTTCTGAGCAACTGACAGGCAGCTAAGCTGTGAGGGGTTCAGAGTAGATGTGCAATCTGCAGTCCCTTTTTGACCTGGGATCTTGGAGAGTGGTGAAGGTTGCAAAGGCTGAAGACATCATCCTGCAAGTCAACTCTGAGTAGGGAAGAGGCCTGTGTTCTGGTGGACAGTCTGCAGACACCTTTCCCTATCTGGTTATTTTGGATCATTGGCTGTGGAGGAGTTGGTTCCTGGCATCCTGAAAACATCTCTGAACAGTTGTGAGACCCCAAATTCAAGCCCTCTTCCTCAGGTCCTTAGCCAAGCTGTCGAAACCTGGCATAAGCCAGGTTGGCTAAGGAACTTGCCCCTTTGACTCCAGTCCTGTGTAGTAAGTCATAGCTTCACCTAACCCCCTTTCCTATCCCCTCATATTATAATTAAACTGTTTTTCTGCATGTTTTTCTAGTACTTTAAAGTCCTCATTGTGTGTATTTAATACTCTGAAGTTATTCTAGGCTGGGTGGGGCAGGGTGACAGTTAGTCAGGCCTAACTGCCATTTCTGTCAACGGTCATTCCCCTTATAGTTAAAGCTGGTTCCCTAGCTTGTAAAGCCTTACCCATTGTCCCTTCCTGTCTCCTATTCACCCTACTGAGCCCACAAATAATATTTAAGTTAACTCCCCTGGTTTTCCCCATAATACTCTTGACACCATATTTGTTCCAAACACAGGCAAGAAGAGTGGTAAATTAAAGGTCTCCTATAGACGAGACTGTTTCAGTCTTGGTGGAAATGTTGACAATGACTTCTCTGGATCGACCATCTATGGCTGGGCTACATTGGCTTATGAAGGATGGCTTGCTGGCTATCAGATGAGTTTTTATACAGCCAAATCCAAACTATCTTGGAATAATTTTGCCCTGGTTTATAAAGGTGCTGACTTCCAACTGCATACACATGTGAATGATGGCACTGAACTTAGAGGGTCAATCTACCAAAAAGTTAGTGAGAAGATTGAAACTTCAATAAATCTTGCTTGGACAGCTGGCAGTAACAACACCCATTTTGGCATTGCTGCTAAGTACAAGTTGGATCACAAAACTTCTCTATTTGGTAAAGTGAAAAATGCCAGCCTTATCGGATTTGGTTATACTCAGACACTCTGAGCTGGTGTAAAATTAACACTGTCAGCTTTAATTGATGGAAAAAACTTCAATGCAGGAGGTCATAAAGTTGGGTTAGGATTTGAATTGGAAGCTTAATATAGTTTTAAAGTAAAGTGTCAGCTCTATCCCTGGAAATGTAGAGAAATGAACCCACTCCGTTTTGGCCTTAATATTCTTCCATGAAATTTCAACAATGTGAACTTTTTATTCTTCCAAAGAATTGTTGTAGCACCACCATCTTGAAGTCTAGAGTTTTTTAAGTCTATTATAAGAGAGAGATACTTGAAGGAATGCATGGAAGTTGTAATGTTTGTGCCACATTTCAGTTCATTCTTTCAATGTCATTTAAATTTGTTCTTCAATGACAGTGTAGTGTCATGTTATAAAGGAAATTACCTGATCCTCCAGTTTGTACATCATGTTCTGCATGTCCTACACCACTTTTTCATGACCTTTTATCAATTGGTTTCTGTGCTATAGTTAAAGCTTTGGTTTTGCATCAAAGTAAAATAAATTCATCACATTTGGAACATAAAAAAAGAATTAGATATGACTTAGAAATGACTGAACAACAAAAAATTCAATGGGTCATTACATCTTTAAAAAAACTTATAGAATCAATATCAAGTATTGGTTCCAAGGCAGAAGAGTGGTAAGATTTAGGCAACTGGGGTTAAGTGACTTTCCCAGGATTACACAGCTAAGAAGTGGCTAACATCAGATTTGAACCCAGGACCTCCCATCTCCTGACCTGGCTCTCTATCTGCTGAGTCACATAGCTACCCCTGAGTCATTACATTTTAAAAATGTTGTCTCTCCTATTAGAATGTAAGTTCTTTGAGGGCAATTACTATTTCATTTTTGTCTTTATGTCTCCAGTGCTTAGCACTAGTGTCTAGTACACAGTAAATAATAAATGCTCGTTTTTTGATTATTAAAAAGTGAGAAAGTGGAATAAAAGTATTTTCAGGCATAAAAAATTTCCTGGATTTTTGCTGACAGTCAACCTTGTGAATAAACCAAAAGAAGACATTTGCATTTAGCTAATTGATTGCCCACAAATAAGACATTTTCTTTTTTAAAAGATTTTTGTGCCTTTTTTCCCATACCATAGCAATTTCCTGGCATAATCCCCAAACCTGAATACAGAGGATACGTTTTTCAAGCAGACTTGTAGTATCAACAAATTTTCAAGCAGTAAGGGAATTTAGAGATTGTCTAACTCAGTCTCCAATTTGACTATATAATCTAATGAATACATAATACATCTAATGAATACATCTAAAAAGATTTAGAAGTAGTACAAATACACTGAAATATACTGAAATTTTGTTTAACAGGTCAGTGATACTAACCTTATTTTTTTTAAAGCTGAAATAGCCACAAAGATAGGGTAAGCTATCCGATCTACCCTGGGAGGCTTTAAGCAAAAGGCTTTGAGACTTCTCTCTCATCCCTCAGATATTCCAACTTCTTTACATTATAAATGTGATAAGTGAAGCCCAGAAAGGTTCAGAGACTTGCCCAATTTGCTACCTTAATCTCTTCCAGCTATTGGTGCCTGAGTCTGAAGCCTATTGAAAAAATATTCTTCTCAGAGCTTGGCTCTAGAAATTCACAGCTGAATTACAGCAGGAAATATTCCACATTTGTCTTTCACAGACCAGTTACTGGATAGATTTTCACAGTTGCCAGAAGTAAAAAAAATGGCAACTATAAATTTTGAACCCTTATTGAGTCACCAAACCAGAAAACAAGGAAGAAGGGACAATTGGTAAGGTTAAACAAGACATAGAAAATAAGGAGAGTTGGGAGAGCTTTAAAGATCAAGAGGAGATCTGGTAGAAGTAAACACTTGGAGTTAAAAAATTGTTGGGTGTAGAAGTGGGGTCAATGGGAGTCAGGAGTGGGAAAGAGAAAGATTCCAAGGACTCAAGAATAAAATAGGGCATATTTCAGAAGAAACAGAAATTGCACAATTGTTCTTTGGACTTTTTACAGGATTCAGTTAAAGATAGAGAGATAAATGAACATTTGGTACACGGTGACTAATTTCATTGTATCTGAAACAAGTATTAGCTTGGAGCAAAAATTTATCCCTGTGCCTAAGAAGAAATTTTAATTTCATAAGAGATTAACCAAAGCAGGTCCAAGAATTCATAAGAAAGAAATTAATCAAAACAATGGCACAGAATGTCACAGGAAACATATAGAACTCATTTAAAAGAAAACCATCATTTCTCTGGTTTGTGTGCAGTATTTCAATAAACCAATCATTATCATGATTATTAATGATAATGTGAAATCATTGAAATCATTAATTTCATCAGTATAGAATAATTGTTCACCACTCTTGAAGATGGAAACATTCCCATGCTGTCATATCCTATGGATTTCCTTTTAATGCTTTCCAATAAATCTGGCATGGAAGATTTCTGGAATATCTCAGGAATACAACTTTTCCATCTATCTTTCATCCAATAATTCCCTCCATAGTGCTTCTCTCTCTCTTTTGGTGATTCCATCATCTCCTATGAATCTAAACTATAATTTATATGTAGATGACCATTTAGCTAACTCTAGTTTCCCTCCTGATCTCTCTTTCCACATCACTAAATTGATGTCCAAAAGATACCACAAATTTAGTCTGTCCCAAACTAAACTCACAAATTATCTCTTCCCCAAATTCTGCCCTTTCCCTAACTTTTCTATTTCTTTTGAGTATTGTCTACTTCACCACTCCAGAGTTATTCTTGACTTTTTTCTTATACTTTATTCTTTATATTTTGCTAGTTGTCAAACTTTTCTTATTTTTTCTCCATAATATAGACCCAAATCTTTCTCTCCTCTCCACTCATGAAGCTGGTATCATCATTCTAACCTTCATCACTGCTCACCTAGATGATTCCAGTAGCTTCCTAGTTTATTTCCATGCCTGAAGTATCTGGTGTTCTAATTTTTCCTTGGAGTTGGTCATTTGATATACTTAGGCTAGAGTATAGGTTACCACATCACTCCCTTGATCAAAAAAATCTAGTGGGCTCTCTCTTGCCTCTAGGACAGAGGTTCTTAAAAGTGTGTGTGTGTGTGTGTGTGTGTGTGTGTGTGTGTGTGTGTGTGTGACAGACCCTATTGAAGTCTGGTAAAGCCTATGAACCCTTTAGAATGAATTTAGAAAAAATAAGTGATTACAAAGGGGACCAATTATGTTCAAATATAATTATAAGTATTAAAAAAACTTTGGGTTAAGAAATCCTTCTCTAGGATAAAGTTATTATTTTCTTGGTAGAGATACTGGAGTAGTTTGCCATTTTCTTCCCCAGCTCATTTTACAGATAAGGAAACTGAGGAAAACAGGGTGGACCTGCACAGGATCAAACAGCTAGTAAATGTCTGAGGCAAGATTTGAAATTGTGAAAATGAGTCTTCCTGATTCTAAGTCCAGTGCTCTGTCCTCTGTGCCACCTAGTTACTACTCTCTAAGATAAAATCCAAACTCCTAAATTTTGCTTTTGAAGCCCTTCACAATCTGATTCCAGTGTACCTCCTCATACATTTTGCTTATTACTCTCCTTAATGCATTTTGGATTTCAATCAAACTGCTCTGCTTTCTGTTCCTTGTACATGACATTACATCTCTCATCTTCTTGCCTTTGCACAGGCTATTCTCTCCTGCCAGGAATGTTATCCCTTCTTACCTCTACCTCATAGAATCCTTAGCTCTTTTCAAAGCTCAGCTCAAGTACTACTCTGTACAGAAAGACTATCCTATCACCCTCTTTCATTTAGCATCTTCCCTGCAGAAATGACTTTTTATCCTCTTAGAAGAAATTTTGTATACAATTTTCTCTCTACATGTTGCACACATCCCTACCCAAAACAGTAGAATGTAAATTCCTTGACGCCAAGGACTATATCATTTTTTGTCTATGTATATCCAGCACTTAGCATAATACCTAGCACACAGTAGATACTTAAGAGATGTTTGCTGAATGAAAGAATGGATGAACAAAAATAAGTTAATTTTGCTTACATGCTTCAGTCTATTTGTGTGCACCATGCTTCTTTCTTTTACACATTGGACTATTTTGAATCATGTATAGTACTAAATCTTCTATGATCATGACATTTCATAAAAATCTTAAATTTTAATAATTGTAGACATATTATTTTAAGTCCACATAACCTATATTCAAACTTGAGAAGCAAAGCTCTAAAGGGCAATAAAATATTCTAAAAGATCTTTACTAAAGGGAGGTACACTGCCAAGTTTTTCATCTCTTTCTCCAGTAACTTTCTCATCCCAGAACTGCCTCTATGACCTTTTCCTTCAATTGGTGAATTCTGGCCAGGGATCATCAGTTTAAAGAGATGCCCAGACATAATCCAGCTCACTCCTCTCTCAGTTCTACTCCTGACTCTCCTGACTCTTCACATTTTCCCCCTTTTACATTTTGTTTTTCACCTTTAGAATATAAGCTCCTTGAGAGTAGAGATTTTTTTGTTTGCATTACTTAGTCCTATACCTGAAATCCATATGTATTTACTAAATCCTTTATCTCTCATTTGTCAACTGTCTTTCTATTTATCTATCAGAAAATCTCTAATTTTGAGACTAAAGTAGATATAAATATGGCAGTGCTGCTTCTAAATATGAAGGTAAAATTCCTCTAGGGAAATTCTGATCCCATATTCAGGGGGGATACATAAAGACACACACACACACACACACACACACACACACACACACACACACACACACACACACA
>NC_058133.1:410091593-410150327 GCF_016433145.1 Gracilinanus agilis | reverse complement strand
GAGAGAGAAATGTATGTATGTATAGATTAGTCCTAACTCTTTGTCTCTCTCTCTCTCTCTCTCTCTCTCTCTCTCTCTCTCTCTCTATATATATATATATATATATATATATATATATATATATATATATATTATATATATATGTGTGTGTGTGTGTATATGCATAGATAGATAAGAATATATGTATGGATAGATAGATAGATAGATAGATAGATGGACAAATGGATGGTCTATGCCCTCTCTCTATATATAGTCTCTATCCTCTGTTTCTAGTTCATGCTCTGAACTTGTAACTACTGTACTTCCCTCTTAGCTGTGGATACTTCCTAGTAGCAACCTCTGCTTATCTTATCTCTTATCCTACCTCTAGGGATGACTGGTGGGGCTGAGGGATAATTCTGGAGAGATTTGAGCTGCAAAGGACACTAATACTTTTAATCCAGAGAATATTTGATTCCCCATAAACTGATTGTGGTGCATTAGTGAATCAGAGGATTATTGATTTATATCTGAAATGAATTTTAGAAGCTATCTAGTCCAACCTCCCCATTTTACTGATGACGTTGATAGTTTTGTTTACTTTTCTGAGGTTACATGATTAAAAAAGGTGGTAAAATTTGAACTCAAGTTCCCTGACTTCAAGTCCAGTACTCTTTTCTATTGTATATGATTATCTTAGGAGGAAGACTCAAACTTTATAGTTAAAGAAATATACAAGATATAACAAGCTTAATACTTTATCCAGGTGAAACTCCAGGTAAAGGGGTCTCGTTTACTTTCTGTAGCACCAGCCTTTGACCAAGAATTTCTGCCTACATTGGTTTCAGTGGTCTGCTCTAGTGTCTGAAACCTATTCGATTCACAATTTAGAGTCCACTGACCTTGGTATGATTTTCCTATACTTCTATAGATCATATTCAGACACTAGGGAAGGACACTGAGCTGAGATTTCTTTGATTACCTGGCAAGGAGCTCAACAATGTAAGTAGCACATTTTCTGTAATTTATAGTCTTAGTGGGTGGCCTGGGGCAATAAGAAGCTAAATCTCATGCAGAGGGCTTTAGCCAATATCAGTAAGAGGTGAGGTTTGAAACCAATTCATTTTGGTTTGGGGTCTCTATCCACTTGTTAGTACTTCTTCTGCCTCTCTGCCCATAGTCCTCTTATTAATTATGAACCCTACATACTCCCACTAGCCTTGCCCCTTCATTTATATATCATAGATTCTAGTCCTACCTAAGCCTGAGGCTTTAAGTTAGTCTTTGAAATACAAGGCAAAACACTGATTCTGAAAATGGATGCAGTTGTACTTGTAGGGAAGGTAATGCCTGCCAAAGAAAGAATTGCCTTAAGAACTACCAACAGTAGTTCCATTTTCTCCTATCCCTGTAATACACCAGCTATGAATATACTCTACTGTGTGATTGAGTGGTAATCTGTTTTCTTAGGACTACTGTTTGATTAATGATCACCAAGAAAATGTTGGTTATAAGGATGGTAAACTGGAAATACCATTTCCTAGCTCAATGTGCCTTAAGAAACTTCTTATTATAACTATCATTTCACCCTTATTTCTTTGAGCCTATCACTACCAAAAAAGAATACTTTTGCTTCCAGTGAAAATGGAGGAAACTATTGATCATTCAATTGATAGCATGAAATAGTAGAAGAAAGTTGGATTTGGAGTCAAAAGACCTATTTTAAATCCTGGTCTGATATCTCCTAAATATGTAAACATATATAAGCCATTTAACTTCTCTTCCTCATCTGTAAAATAGTGTTAAACATATTTGTATTACCTACCTCATAGGACTGATACAGGAAAAATACTTTATAAACCTTAAGCATGTATATAAATATACATCAATACTTTGATGGATCTGTGATTTCATTAATAGATTTTCCTTCTGGTACTGTAGATCAGATCTTATCCACTTGTTATGATGCCTGTCAGTATAACTATTATGTATGTCAGTCAACAGTATTTATTAAACACCTATTACATGCCAGTCTCTGGGTTAAGCTATGTCTTCCCACAAATCCTCCATAAGGAGTCCACTCAGTATTCTAGAGACCTAGTTCTCTTGACATTATTTGGATACTAATGGAAAATGTCAGCTGTCCAGCTGTTATTTTTAACTCTTATTACATGACCTATCAGTATCTTTTCTAATCATATATCTCTTTAATGAACTCTTTTGTGCCACTTCTGGTGATTAATTTTTTATTGACTATATGATTGTATTTAATTTTAGCCATCATGCATCTTTCCATCAACCTTTAAGTGAGCAGAAATGTTATTCAAAGACTGTTGTACTCTATGATTTACAACCACATAGTATCATTGGTAGAATGTTGGTGTTAAAAATCTAGGCTTTTGTTCGATGGAGAAATTTGGGGTCATTTAAATAAAATCCTTTCCCACTCCCTACTCAAAATGCACATACTTTTGGGCTAATTCAGCTAGCTGTTCATCCAGCTGCACATAACAGTTGCCAATGGACAATTGACATTTTCCATCCAGTTTGTTTTTCCTACATAGATAGTTCAAACATTTTAGCATAATCATGAATCTCATTTAAGAAACACTGCAATATTCTGGGGTTTAATGCTATCAGCATGATGTCACCCACAAACAGGAGAATCTGAAAGATTTTTTTCCATTAATAGGGAATCCACTTTCCTTTGGACTGCACTGGATTTTTTCCCTGACAGAAACAAACACCTTAGCAAGTACTGCTTTCTCCTCTATTCCTAGCTAATGAGTACTTCTTAAAGACTCTATGAACAAAATTATTTTTCTGATTTTCTCTTACATGGGATCCTTAATGATTTTAGCTTATCTAGGTGGAACACTTTTCTGGGAGAATTCCCAAGAAAGCATTTTGTTCTCTCAAGATAATACTGTTTCGTAATCCATGAGTAATGAACATAGTGGGATCTTGCATTTGCTATACCTTTCAGTCAAACGTATAAAGATGTCTGCTATGAAATATCATTCAAGAATGTCAGCATATTACTTTCCCTTTTCCCTCAAATTTGATCTTGACATGTTTGTAGATCATTTTCATAAAGACTTTGTAGAAATGGGGAAGTTGGTATATAATCCATAGCTTTTTATAATTTTTATCACTGTTTTTGGTTGTAAAGTCTGTAATTTTTTTCTAAGTGTATGAAAAAGTGTCAATTTTCAAATATGTGGAGACTAAATTCTTCAACATCCACAAAATTCTTTTACTTTTAAGGACAGAGTTCATTTTGTATACTTGGGCTATGATAGCTGTTCTTCTCATTTTTTCTTGAGTATAACTTCTTCATCCTTATTTAGAACATCAAAATCTGGGATGTTAAGAATATAAATGTGATGTCTCCAATGACAATGATGAAGAAAAGAGTTTGTAGTCCTGATATGTCTTTCCTACTTGTTTCTATTTATTTCCTTCCTATGTTATTATTAGTTTCATCCTATGTTATCTGGTATTTAGGTAAATCCCCCTGGAAAACCTTCTAAGTGGTCATATATCTGATCCAACCACTTTCTGTGAGATGCGTGGTCTTTATATCACTGCTGGTGGGGACTGAGTGTGGCCAAGAAAAGAAATCTCCTCTTCACTTGTTAGAAGTTCAAGGGAGATATGTCAGGGTTTTGAAGTGATGTGAATGATGATAGAGAAAGAGAGACAGAGACAGACAGAGACAGAGAGACAGAGACACCCAGAGGCAGATACACACAAAGAAAAAGACAGGGAGATAAGAATAGAAACAAGGAAAGATAAAGAGTTATCAGGGAGGCTGAGACATGGACCATGGAGAGTTACACAAACACAGAGACACATTGACTGATAGAGACAGAGATAGAGACCCAGAGACACAAAGAGAGATAGAATTAGAGGAAGAACATTCTAACAGCCTATGAGAGAGAGTCCTTCTAATTCTATTATCAGTCATCTTTGTTATAATCCCCCACTCATAAAAGGGGAAGGAGAAAAAGAAAAAAAGATAAACAATTATCAGTCTTTATGGATGATCTACAAGCTGGCTCTACGATGCTACCACCATTGTTACAGAAGCAGAACAGAAAGTCATTATGTATGTATACACACACACACACACACACACACACACACACACACACACACACATGTTTCAAAGGTTGCCATGGCCAAAGAGTTTATCATGAGGTGGCCAACCTTTTAGCGAAAATAGTCCTCAGTGATTAGGTGCAATCTCATTCTAGGTCTATATGTAAATAAAGCCTTGCAGCCCAGAAAGATCTGCAAAAGCTTATTCTCCACTGACAGAGTCTTTGAGACCCCACAGTTACCTCTATGATACAAAGAAGTATTAGAATAGGATATGTTTCAATTGTCCTAAAAGTCTTAGTGTTATTAAAGGTTTAAACTGCAATAAAATTTTTGAGACACTGTATAAAGTATTTCAATCAGCAATTAAGCATGAAGTACTTAATATGTGCTTAGCATTCTTGCTGGTCCATAATTCTCCATTGGTATGATACCATGGGTCTAACAGTTAGTGGACACATAGGATAGGACTCTTGGCCCAGAGTCAAGGAAAACTGAATTCAAATCAGACTCCAGATATTTATTTGCTATATGACCCTGAGCAAGTTGCTTACTCCTATTTGCCTCAGTTTCCTCATCTGCAAAATAAGCTGGAGATAGAAATGGGAAATCACTCTGGTATCTTTGCCAATAAAATACCAAATGGAATCAGCAAGATAGGTTTGAAATGACTCTATAAAACAACAGCAAAATTATCTGACAGGTATAGTTGAGTTAGGTTGAGGAATAGCAGAACTCACTTCTGACCATACCTGTGTATTGGCACAAGAGGATTGATAAGAGTGAAGAATGCTTGCAACTACCATTTAGTGACAAATCTGAGGCTTTGCTGGTACAATGTGTAGCATACAAATAATCAGCTTTTTGGATCTCATTTTGTCTCCTGACCTCCATCAAATCATCCAATCCAGATCTCAGCTTTGGTAATTGGATATTCTGCTTTCCTCAGCACTTTTGGTTGATTTTAGACTCCACAGACTCCTATTACCAACTCAGATAGGCTTTCTGTTTGTATTTGCTCTCCTCTTGATCTGATCCCACTGTACTTTCAGGCAGGACTTTTCCCTGACTTGGTATTTATCCATTCTGCCTACTGTTAAAGGGATTTTCTTAATCTCTCCCTCTGTCTCCTTAAGAGTCTAGAGAGCAGGATTTCTAAGTAGATCAGAACTGACAGGAGTCCGTGAGCCAGAGCTGAAGATTCCATTGCCAGAGAGAGCAGTACTGGGGAGGCCCTCTGCAGTAAGTTAGGGGAAACAGTTGTTCAGTGAGGAAATAAGGAAGCAGTTGACAGTTGAGGGCCTTTTGCCTCTGGGATCTCTAGACAGCAGGAAGTCTGTCTTTGAGGCAAGGATCTGCTGACAGTTGGCTAATGATGGGCTGCTCTAGAAAACTGATTGAAGGATAGAGCGAGTGGTGACTGTCTATTATTTTAGGGAGTTAGGTAATTAGGGAATAATTGATAGATAGAGTAAGTTAAGATAGGCTTGGTGTGCCAGGCAGAAGAACCTGTCCTGAGAACACAGAGATAGATTTAGGAAATTTTAAGTAATATTAGAAATTTTAAGTATATTTATAGGATATAAGATTTATAATCTCTTTCCTCTATTCTTTCTGTCTGTACTTCTTTCTCATATTAAACAAAGTTTCTGTTAAACTGCTCTCCTCACTTTGTCAAACTCCTTTAATTAACCCTTATACTACCAACTACTTTTTTTTTCTTCCTGGCTTTTTAATATGCTATTCTAAAAAGGAAAATGTATATGTTCTATAGTTTGAAATTGCCATACCATTAAAATCTAAAAATGTATCCAGATGAATACTCTAAACCATTTTACAAACAAATGTTGAAAGATGACATAGAACAATAGAACCTCACTAAGTATTTTCATCAACTCATATCCTACCTTAGATCCTTAGTGGGTTTTTGAATGACTGTTGCTTCCTAATCCATGATGCTTTGAGATGCTGATAACGGAACCATATCACTGACATGTTTGCAATTGTTTTTTAATTCCTTTTGGGGTCATTGATTTATTTGTTGTGGTTGTTCCAGATTAATAAAGATATAAATATTTTAAAAATCAGTTCCTACCCTCAGTTTAGTCTCTTGAGAAATGCAGCATGAACACAGAGCAGCAAATACAAGTTAATTTGAGGAAAAATAAAACACTAACAACTGAAGTATTAGGGGAAAGCTTTGTGAGGTCATATGACAGAGTCTCAAAGAAAACAAAAGATATTCAGAGATGGCAATGGTGTGAATCACATTCCAAGCAAGTATGTTCGAAGTCACAAGGGCAGGAGATGGAATGTGGAGATCAGAGAATAGCTATCAGCTAGATCTGTTGCAACAAGAGTACATTCCTCTCTTTCTCACCTCTCACCTACATTAACTTCAATAGCATTCTAGTGCTCTTTTTGACTCCTTTCCCTTCTCTAATCTATTCTCCACTCAGCTGACAAGGTGATTTTCCTAAAAGCTAAGGTGGATCCCGATTACTTCCAGAACAAAAAAAAATCCTCTTTTGGCCATATAAATTTCTTTATTATGTGACATTTGTCTACCTTTATGGTTTATGATCAAGCTGCAGTAGCCCACTAGTAGTTCCAAGAACAGGATACACCTATGACTATCTCTACATCTTTGGATTGTCCCCCATATCTGGAATGCTTTACCCCTTACCTACTCCTAGTGGTTTCCCTGACTTCCCTCAAGGCTCAGCTCAAAGCCAGTTACTTTCTGTAGGAGTCATTTCCCAATATTCCCCAGATGCTACTCTCTTAATCTCTCATATTACCTCCATCTACTCTGTACATATCTTCCACTTATCTAGTTAAATACATGTTAGCTCCCTTATTAGTAGGTAAGCCTTCTTGAAGCCAGGGACCATATCTATCTTTCTTGAGTCCCCAATATTGTTTTTGACACATAGCATACCATTAATAAATATTTGTTAGTGTGTTTTAAAGGAAATTAATATAAAATAATCTAGTGAAGTAGATTGGAATAATATTGATGGTGGCCTTTAAATGCCATGTTTGCATTTTATCCTACTAGCAATAGGAAACCACTGAATTTTTTTAAGTAAAGGGTTAGTATATTTGGATGTGCCTTTTAGAAAGATTATTTTGGCAACTGGGTGGACGATGGACTGGAAAGGGAAGAGACTAAAAATAAAGCCAATTAAAAGGATGTTGCAATAGTCTAGGCAAAATAAAATAAGGTCTGGACTAATGGAGTGACTTTATGAGTAGAGGGATTGCGATGATTGTGAGAGATGTTATAGAGGTAGAATCAACAGGTTTTTGTCAGTGATTGCATGTGGGAGGTGATAAGGAAAGGCAAAGCAGAGTTGGCTCCAAACTTGTGTATTCTGGGTAACTAGAAAAGTGATGGTACCCTTAACAAAAATCAATATATTTCTAGAAGGTGGTAAGTTTAGGGAAGAATATAATGATCTCTTTTGTACATAGTGGATTTGAGATGCTTATGAAAGCATCCAATTATAGAGTAACAGCAGATAATTATTGATATGACTAAAGTTTAAGAGAAAAATCAGGAATAGACACATAAATATGAGCACTAATGTCCTATATCTCTTCTCTTTTCCTGCCACATTGTTATGAAGAATTGTATATATTCTCTTCTTTCTTACCTTCCATCCAACCCTCAGCCTCTTGAAATATGGTTCCCTTTTTTACCACTTTACTGAAATTGCTTTCATTAAGTTTGCAAGTGATCTTTGTACTATTAAACTCAATGGCCTTTTCTCTGTTCTCATCATTCTTGAACTTGCAGTGGAGAAAAGGGGAAAGATAATGAATTCCATTTTAAACATGTTGAGTTTAAGATGTCTACAAGGCATCCAGTTCAATATGTCCACTAGATAGTTGAAAATGTGAGAGGTTAGGAAAGAAGTTAAATCTGGATAAGGAGATTTAAAGTCATCTGCATTGTGATGACAAAAGTGGATAATATCACCAAGGCACATAGCATATAGAAGAAGAAGGCCTTAGACAATCTTGGGGCATACACATGGTTAATAAGCATGAGCCATTAGTTGGATGAATATCCAGCAAAGGAGATTGAAGAGAAGTTTGACAAGTTGAAGGAGAACCAAGGTTGAGTACGGTCATGAAAACATTAAGAAAATACAGTATAAACGAGAAAGGGGTGATTGACAGTGTCAAAGGTTGCAGAGAGATCAAGGAGGATGAGGATTAAGAAAAAAGAATGAGAGTAAGAAAAATCTTAATTGTCATGAGATCTGGCAATTAAGAAATCATTAGTGACAGGTACTTAGCACAGGGGATAGAATGCCAAGCCTGGAGTTGGGAAGACCTGGGTTCAAATTGGGCCTCAGATACTTCCTAGCTGTGTGACACTGGACAAGTCACTTAACTCTGATTTTCCAGTCCTTGTCAGTCTTTTGTCTTAGAATTGCTATTAAGACAGAATTTAAAGGTTTAAAAAAACCAGAAATCATTGTTAACTTCGGAAGGAGCAGTTTCACACCAATGCTGAGGTCAGATGGCAGACTTGTAGAGAGTTAAGGAATGAGAGGAAAGGAACTGGAAGCATCGACTGTAGGTGACCTTCTCAAGAATATTAGCCACAAAAAGGCTAATGTGAGACAACAGCTAGCAAAGACAGATGGATCAAGGGAGGTGTTTTTGAAGGCAGAAGAGACTTGAATGTTTTTATAGGCAGTAGGGACACACTGTTTAAAAGAAGTTTATTCAAATGACTTTTTTTCTCTCAAAAAACCATTCCACAATCATTTTTTTAACATTTCAGATACTAAGATCTTGCTTGTCTTTTTTTTTTACTTAAATATTTGAAGGTTATATAAAAACTAGTGAAGGCAATTTTTGGGCTGAGTCTTTGATATAGAGAATTGTCTATAATATATGCCCTTTTATTGCTGAAAGGAACACTCAAAAAGGAAATTCTCTTTACCTATGTTGGATACCTGCCCTGCAGTTTATAGTCTACAAATGTTGACTGGAGCATTGCTAGGTTAAGTGACTTGCCTATGGTCACACAACCTATATGAGTCAGAGGTAGTATTTGAATCCAAATCTCTTACCTCTGAGGCTGGCTCTCTATCCAAGTATCCATGCTGATGGCATGCCAACTTCGTAGAGAATAAATGGCATTCAGGCACCTAAGACTGAGCAATAACAGGTCTGTAACATTTTTAGACTCCTCCCATAGCACCATGCTAGCCATTTTCTTTTCCGACTTTTAAATAAAAATGAATATATTCACATTTGATTCAGGCAAACAATAAACAAAAACTCTCAATAGACCTACAAACCAATGACAAAATAATTCCTCAAAAATCTTACCTGGAATTTTCTTGGCACATCCAATCATGTGAACCAATTTCTCATCAGCAAGCTTTGTCAATGACATCAGCATGGAGGCTTCAGTAAGCAATTTGTTGAGGCAACTCACAAAAATATTACAAAGTTCTGCTTTTAGGAGAGATAGCACAAACTCCCCTGGGCTCAGTGAATTCATCAGCAGCTCTTTCACTCAGGTTACATTTTATAGCCAGTAGCTGGGGGAGAGATTGAAGATAAGTGAGAGACTAGAGATGATGGAGGGAACAATCTACTGAAGACAGACTGAAATGGGAGCCTTTGTGCATCTAGAATGGCTTGCCTTACCAAATAGGGTAAAGGAGTAAATAGTAGCAGTAATCATCAAAGTGATATGAGATAAGGAGGAGGGGAGAAGAGGAAGCTCAATTATTGGTCTTAGTTTTTTTTTTAGTGAAAAATGAAGCAATGTTATCAGTCTATCAGGGTGAAAGAATGAGGGGTCTTGGGGAATATGAGAAGGGACTAACACCTGCTCTGCTGAATGGGATAGAGAGTGGATTAGAGAAGTGTAAAGGACTGCTTTTCACAGTGACAGCCCAGTTGAAATTATATAACATCAAACTGTAGTGGGTCTAGTCAAAATGTACAAATGCTTTATGCTAGAGCCCACTCATGACTCTAGCAGCCATATTTCCAGTGTGAGCATTTTCACCTCAAAAATCAGCAAACTCTACAAATGAAGGCTTGAATTATTGCTTTTCTGGTTGTCTAGACTTAATAAAGTGATGGAGAAAATGTGAATGATATAAATCAAATTTATAAATGAGTGTCACACATTTTCAGAGAACTGGTAGTTAAACATATATACACATACCCCTGGATTGTCTTCTCCCTTAAACTTCATCTTTTTAAAACTTCCTCACCTTTATGGATCCTTCTAATCATCCAGAATTGCAATCTTGAAGTCATTCTTTATCCTCCTCTCCTCCTCATTCCCTATATCAAGGCACCACATTTAAAAAAAACTATTGATAAGCTAGAGAATTTCCATAGGAAAGCAATTTAGATGGGATATTAAACTTGAAGAAAGATGCCTCAGGGGGAATCATAATTTTTTTCAAGCATTTAAAGGAGTATTATTTGAAAGAGGTACTAGGTTTGCTCTGTTTTGCCTTTAAGCACAAAACCAGGAATTTGGGTGTACACTGGGAAGTGTAGTAGAGGCTTGATGTAAAGAAAAACTTTTTAACAAATGAAGCAATCCCAAAGGAAAATTGGCTACCTTGGTAATCATTTCCCCTGACTAGTGATCTATAAACAAAGATTGTACGATCAGTTGTTGGGCATGAATAATGCTTGTTCAGATATGGTTTGAAATATATAGTCTCTGAGGGCCCTTTCAATTCTGATATTATATGAGTCTTTGAAAATGAATGATTAAAAGAACAATCTCTCTGAAGTAAAGAGAAAAGATGGAATTAGTGGCACAAAGAGATGAATGGACCTTGACAAGGAAAAGGGCACCCTTTTTCTTAGATACTGAAAAGAAGAGAAGATGAGGTAATTCTAAAGGAGTTTTGATGTGTGTAGTTGAGATCATAGGAGATAGAATCAATTTCTACATGAGTTAAGAGTCAAGGTCTTCTGCCAAGATAGAAGAAGAAATAGTGCATGGAGTTTTGGGGAAAGACAAAAATTTGGAACAATCACTTTCGTAAGCATAATAAGTCAATCAGGAAAAAGAAAAGGATTGTAAGCAGTATAGAGGGCCTGGTTGTGATTAGATGATGTAATTGTAGTGGACCCAGTTGGCAGGATTTTGTGTTTTCTTCCAATAGTGTTCAGCTACACATGAGTAGAAATATAAAAGGTGAATTGTTGAGATAAACCAAGATTGGGCTTGCTAAGTTATGAGCCAAGGACAATAAGAAAGGGAATTCAAGAATAAAAACAGTTTACCATTGAACTAATCAATTTTGGGCTCAAGTAGGTGAATGGAAGATGAATGAAATCAAGAGAAAAAGAGGGCATGGCATCAGCCTTAGCTAAAGTCTACTTGGCCAGAGTAGGACCTGGCAGTCCTTTAAGGGTCCAGAGGATATTGGGCTGCCATCTTCCCATTGGTGACATCTCTTAATCTGGTGACATCAATGCTGCTTTGGGAGATAAGGAAATACAGGAAATAGACATTATTACAGAATGAGCCTAGAAAAGAAAATGCGCCATGCCTAAGAGGAAATTCTTTAGCATTCCAGAAATGGAAGAAAAAAAACTGAATCATAACAAGGAGCTACAGATTATCCATTTGTCACATATTATTTTTAAGTTCAAACCTACTTTTTCCTGGACAGGAAAGTGTGTCACATGCTTTTAGATGGCATATTTTATAGTAATTATTCTCACTATAACACTTTACTAAATCCCCTTTTTATAAAAGCTATTTAAGGATCACAGAATAAAATGACTTTCAGCTTGTAGTCTTGGAAGAAGCACTCTAGTGGCATTAGAGAATCATCCCATCAGAGCATCCCTAGAATCCTGAAGTGAGGAAAAGAACCTTGCTCTGCAACTCAAGACTTATCTGTGAAAGAGGAAGTTGAGATACAGATTCTCAAACCTTATCTGGACCACAAATAGATAGCTAGTACCAAGAGATGAGGAGTGAGAGTATTCCAGATATGGAAGACAATGAGAGAAAATGCCTGGACCTGAGGAATGTAGCATCATGTTTGTGGAACACCAAGAGGCCTCTGTCAATGGATCAAAGAGTAAGTTGTAAGAAAATAGGAAAACTCTAAAGTATTAAGATGGCAAGTGACTTGCCCAAGAGCACACATCCAACATGCGTCAGAGTCAGGACTTGGACCCAAGATTTCAAGTTTATCTCTCTATACACTATGCAATACTGCCTCACTACTCTAATGGAAAATTGGTAAAACTATCTTTAAAACATAAATATGGGGCACCTGGGTAGCTCAGTGGATTGAGAGTCAGACCTAGAGACGGGAAGTCCTAGGTTCAAATCCGGCCTCAGACACTTCCCAGCTGTGTGACCTTGGGCAAGTCACTTGACCCCCATTGCCCACCCTTACCACTTTTCCACCTAGGAGCCAATACATAGAAGTTAAGGGTTTAAAAATAAAAAATAAAAAAAAAAACA
This sequence comes from Gracilinanus agilis, assembly GCF_016433145.1. Classification (NCBI taxonomy): domain Eukaryota; kingdom Metazoa; phylum Chordata; class Mammalia; order Didelphimorphia; family Didelphidae; genus Gracilinanus; species Gracilinanus agilis. The sequence continues at coordinate 410,137,750 of NC_058133.1, read as the reverse complement.
ACATGAATATGTCCACTTTATATAGTCAACTTGAAAAACTTCAATCTTTGTATTATCTAGAATTTCTGATGCTTTTCTTTGACAGCCTTTTATTTCTCCACTTTATCCATCCTCAGATTTCTATTACTGACTCTTTGTAAGGGGGATCAAAAGAGAGAACCTCCAATTAAACAAAATTATTGTTTGCCTTTAAGAAAAAAAGAATAAAGCTATAAATAATTTATGAGTTTGATATTATCTATGTTTTAATTAAGTTAAACTACACATTGGAAGGACAAGTCCTGAAACTGAAATTTAAAAACAAGAGGACAGTATTCATTGGAAAAGAGCCTGATGTTGGAAAAGACTGAAGGTAAAAAGAGAAGGGGATGGCAAAGGATGAGAAGGATAGTGTCATGGAAGTTACAAACCCAAGCTAGGACAGACTTCAGGAAATAGTGAAGGACATAAGGGTGTGCTATGGTCCACTTTGGTCTTGAACAATTGGACATGCCTGAACAAATGAACAAAAATTTGCATTAATTATAATGAATATCTGTTGCTGATAATGAACAATTGACTAAAATTTAACCCTTTAAAATATTAACATATTAGATAGATAAGAAACTTGTTTTCTTAAACCTTTACTTTCTGTCATAGAATCAATACTATGTATTGGCTGTAAGGAAGAAGAGCAGTAAGAGCTAAGTAGGCAAGGGAGGTTAAATGGATTGCCCAAGGGCATACAATTGGAAATGCATGAGACCATATTTGGACCCAGGATCTCCCATCTTCTATAGGCCTGGTTCTCTATCTGTTGATCCACCTAGCTGCCACAGATAGCAAACTTTAAAAGGAAAATAAAAAGTCATAGTGGGAACAAAAGGAGAAGAATTTGGGCATGGAACAGAGAGAAGTTGACATATTACTTCTTTTTATTTTACTAAAATATCTGCTAGATGTATTCCATGTCATTCCATTTTTTGGCTGTCTCCATGATATCATTTCCCATTTCTACTTCAGCAGTATATTTACTTAAGAAAATTAGCAAATATTTTTGTCACTTTCAAAATATTGTTTTTCTTTATGATTTCAAGGGAGTCATGGTATTTCCTTCACAGCCCTAGATTTGCTGCATATTAGATTAACATTGCTTCTACAGATAGCATTCTATACTGCTACAGGTCAGTCGGGGTAGTTAGCATTAATTAGTTAATTTTTTAAAAAATGAATGCTACTCCATGATGCTTATTTCAGGCAAATCAGCATCTTATTCAGTGCTGAGGGATATGCACCAAAACCAGGAATTAGAGAGCAGAGGAAATCGTACTATCATTCATGTCCTGCAGGTGAGTGCCCCAGGCTTGACTCCTCTTAGTGACTGAATTTGGAGACCTGAAACCTGGAATATACTGCTGCCACGGGATGCTCTACCTTTTCTGTTACTGGATTAGCTAAGAAAAGAATGTCTTAGTCCTCCAACAAAGTCAAGTGCCAGATAGACCAGCCCAGATCTCTCAAGGACTGAATTTAGAACCCTCTTTGCCCTAGAAGAAGGGATGAAGGGATGAAGGGATGAAGGGATGAAGGGATGAAGTCAAGGAAATTCTGCTTACATGTAATTTAGTCAGACATCTGGATACCTGATCACTAAATACCCATTTTCCTAGATGCCCACCTTCTTTCTTTGTGTTTAGAGGTAAAAAAAAAAAAACTTACACTAAGCAATTATCCAAGGAATCTGGAAGTTGAGATATTATTAGTTGATATCTCACCTATCCCATGGCTAGCCAACTCCAAGATCCTCCAATAATACTTATCCACATTCATTATCTGAAGAAATGTAAATTCTTTCTCTCTACTTCCTCTACTCAGTCTCTCATTACCACTTTCATCCTATTTACTCCTTCTTTGTTCTAAAAATTCCTGTCATTGCTTCTTAATCAACTGATTCTCATTAAAAATTTTATACATGTAGGAAAGGAAGTTAATGAGTTAGTAGTTAACATCTCTTAAATTTTTTTGATAACAATAAAGATAGATTCCCTATGAATTTTGAGATCCTCCAGATGCTACTTTTTGTGAATGACTTTGTACCGATTTCATCAAGTCCTGGATCATGGAAAGCCTTCACAATTATGTCCATAATCCTTCAAAAAAAGAATTCAACCTAATGGTGAGCACACACACATACACACACACACTCATTCACACACACACACACACACACACACACACACACATCAAACAAATGGAAGAAGATCTCTTATACACGAATGTACTATTGGTGGGATTGTGAATTGATCTACCATTCTAGAAAGAAATTTGTAACTACACCTACAAAATCACTAAACTGTAAATATTCTTTGACCCACTGATACCACCACATTGAACTGTGCCCCAAAAGGACTCAGAGAAAGAGTAGAATAATAATATATTCAAAAATATTTATAGTGGTTCTTTTTGTAGCGATAAAGAACTAGAAATTAAGGAAGTACCCATTTATTGGGGAATGGCTGAAGAAATTATGGTATATGAATGCAATTGTGATATTATTGTGCTGTAAGAAATTATAAAAGTAATAGTTTCAGAAAAACCTGGGAAAAATTTTAAGAACTGATGTAGAATAAAATGAGCAGAAGCAGAACAATTTAAACAATAACAATAATTCTATAAGGACAAACATCTTTGAAAGATTTAAGAACTCAAATTAATAATTCATTGACCAGGGGGCAGCTGGGTAGCTCAGTGGATTGAGAGTCAGGCCTAGAGATGGGAGGTCTTAGGTTCAAATCCGGCCTCAGACACTTCCCAGCTATGTGACGCTGGGCAAGTCACTTGACCCCCATTGCCCACCCTTACCGCTCTTCCACGTAAGAGCCAATACACAGAAGTTAAGTGTTAAAAAATAATAATTCATTGACCAACTAGAATTTCAGAGGATCAGTGATGAAGCAGGCCTACCACCTTTTGGCAGAGATAAAAATGTAGAATGGGACATTTTTTTGGACATGGACAACATCAGAATTAGTTTTGCTTTATTATTTACATTTGGTACAAGGGCCTTGATTTTCTTTTTCTTTTTCCCCTCATGATGAAAGGAAGCAAAAGGAAGGCAAAATAAACCTTTATTAATTGGGGGGAAAGCCCCCCCCAAAGGCATTCCTGACTATGACATGTATTTGGATGGATAGCCCAAAAGATCTGGTCTATTAATACACATATTTTGGATTGGTACTACAGATGGAAAATGAATAAGCCTCAGAATTGAATTAGAGGGAAATAGCAGTTTGGATTAACTTTTTAAAATGTGGCAGAGCCATGATAACCCTGGGAGACAGTGTGCCATAGTGACTACAGAACTATATTCAGAGTCAGAAATACATGAAACAAATCCTGCTCCTTTCACCTATTAGTTTAATATTTATTCAAACACGCCAGTGGATCTGTGATATCATAAATGTAGGTATTTCCTTCAATCATGTAAAACAACCCATCTGTACCTACATACTCTGGGTGATTCTTGCTTATACCCTAGTATAAGTTTGTCTTTGAGACACCTCTCTTACTTTATCTTAAAATCTTGAAGATGTCAATGGAGCGAATGTGATGCATATTGTCTCTCCTTCCTTTGCTCCAGCCACACAAGCACCCTGCCTTGTCTTTTCTTGGACATCCTCTTGAGGAAAGTGTTTGCCCCAGTTCTCTGAAATGTCTTCTCTAGGATGCTGTCCATTTTGTACCTCCTGTTCAATTGTAAGGCCAAGCTATGATCTTTTTGGAAGGTCTACCCTAGATATATATATATAGCAATGGACAAGCTTTATAAGTTATCCATCTAACTGCATATCAGAATCTATCCCCATTCTTATAAGCATAATCTGAACACTTCAAGGAGATCTTTGATGAGAGCATTAGAAGGGAACAGGCAGACTTCACAAGTAATATCTCACAGTATGGAATGCTTTTATCATCATAGTTGAAATATGTATGGAACAAAAGCTTCAAACTCTACTTACTTTTTATTACCTCTAAAAAAAGGTTTTAATTCAGTAGAGCAAAATGCCCTCAAATTCTATCTCAACTAGATGTTTCCTATTCATGTACTAAAATCATATAAGATTAATTCATAATTTTGATCACCAAAAATCCTCTAATTATTAACATACGGAGAGCAACAAAACAGAGGAGGGGTTCACCATCGTCATAGAGGATATATTTGGAGAGACTTTCTTGGAATTTGCACCCCCAGTCTGTAAAGTTTGACCTTATATTTAGAAACTCCAAGTAAGAAACCTTTAATGCTTAGTTTCCTCCGCTATAAGATAGGAAGAATTCTACTACATACCATATAAGATTCTTTTGAAACAAAATGAGATAATATGTCTAAAGTGCTTTGCAAACCTTAAAGGGTCATATAAATGCTCCCTACAACTACTGTTGCTTCTGTTACTATTACTACTATTTGTGCTACTGCTGCCATTGCAATGATGATGATGATGATGATGATGATGATGATGATGATGATGATGATGATGATTACTATGACTACTACTGCTATTACCACAACCACCACCATCACTACTACCACCACAGCCATGACTACTACAACTACTGCAATACTAGTCTGTAATCACAGTATCATTGCTCTTGCAGTGTCAAGGGTCCATTGGGGCAAATTTCAGGTATCTTTTGGAATTAAACACTTAAAGGAAATTTACCTAGATTCCTAAGGAAATTGCTTAAAATACATGGATACTTAGAGAAATTTTAGTGTTCCCTTTGTTGAAAGGAACATTTGGAAAAATTTTGTTTTATTCCTCAGTTGGAGGTCCTTATACACAGAGGGAAGAACTATGGAATAGCTTTAATTAAGGATAGTCAGTTTCTCAGCTGACTCACATCCCTATGTGGTATGAATATAATAAGACTGTGCGTTATAGCAGGTATTCATTTTTACTGTGAGAGGAAGTTTTTTTCTTACCTTTAGAATTATTCAATGATTAAATCTGATTGACAAGACTGGGCCACAGCAGAGGGGGTACTCCTATTGGAAAAGGGAGAGGGCAAAATACCCCAATATTCAGGGATTCAGAGTCAATTTGCAGCTATCAAGCCAAGTAAATCTGATTCCTAACCCTAGGATAGGGGGTTAACTTTGTAGGTCCTAAGTCCCTTTGAAAATTGCTCCATGTGGTCTAGGAGGGATTGTGGAATATGCACAGATAATCTATAACTGGTCAACTAATCACATATATAGGAGGCTATGTGATAGAAGAACTCAAAGAAGACTAGCAACCAGAGTTCTGCCATTTTTTTCTGTTCTTCTGCTCAGATGTGGTAGATTTCTTTGATTCCTTTGCTGATGGCATCCATTAAGGGATAACACTGTAAGGGAAGAGGCCTTGGACCTTCTCCTGTGCTAAGTCATATTACCCTGTGAATACAGACCTGGGTTTTGTGCCTGACTTTACATTGAGGATTTTTTTTTCCATTTTAGGTGAAAGTAGGGTTTTGTGGCCATTTATGCATCAATGGCCCCAAAAGCCAGTATTGACTTGGTCCAGTGGTAGCTAAGATAAGAACTCAGCTAGCAGTGATGCTCATTTGGATGCAAATTTGTTGAGATGAAGATTATGTAGAGGATTGATAAAATAGATATAAGTAAGACATAGTTTTATATGTGTACATATATATCTTTTTGTCAAATAATGCTTTCTCTAATAGGACGAGGCAAAAGAGGGAGAGAGATAACTGGGTATTTTAATATATCAAGCAAAAAATGCATTAAAATTATTTTAAAAAGATAACACCAATGGAACACAAAAACTGTCCTGAGAGTAAGATCAAACTCCCTTCAGAGTGGGATAGGGGAAAGTGTACCCCAAAGCATATGTGTAGGGAAATCCTTGTAATTTTGTTCTCCCTTTATATCTAGAGTAAACATCCCTTTGTAAAAGTTAATGTTGGTGGGGGCAGCTGGGTAGCTCAGTGGATTGAGAACTAGGCCTAGAGATGGGAGGTCCTAGGTTAAAATCCGGCCTCAGACACTTCCCAGCTGTGTGACCCTGGGCAAGTCACTTGACCTCCATTGCCTACCCTTACCAACTCTTCCACCTATAAGTCAATACACAGAAGTTAAGTGTTTAAAATTTAAAAAAACAAACAAACAAACAAATAAATAAATAAGAGTTAATGTTGGTTCCAAAGGACTCATGATGAAAAATGTATTCATCTGCAGATAAATAACTGATGGAGGCAAAGTACAGATTGAAGCATTTTCTTTCTCTTTTCTTAGTTTTTATTTTGACATGGCTAGTGAAGGAATTTGCATTGCATGACTATGAAAATTTATTATGGATTTTGTTTTTCTTGCTTTCTCAATGGTTGGAGCAGCAGTTGTTATGTTTAATAATCTGGGAAGAAATGGATGCCACCTTGACTAACAGGGATGGCAGTTGAGAGACTCAAAATGTTCCCAGGTGCCATGAGCCAGGGGCAAATGTTGGTTGGCCTCATCCTATATATATACCCCTCACAGCCACTTTGGGAAAGATCTCTGGACTCAGAAGTCTCTGGACTCAGAGGCTGAGAACTGGAGATCACAGATCTCTGCCAACCTCTGTGGTTCAATCTGGGCAATGGGTGGCTAGAAGGGTGGTTTGAAGGGTGGAAAGCATGGTTTAAGAAAAAGAGGGTAGGAATAAGCCTAAATCTATTTCCTGATAGACTGTAAGAGCTAGCGAATCACCAACACTAGTAGTGAGAGAGCTGAGAAAATAAAGACCATCAATACATCTGTAGCAATAGCCTTCCCTATTCTCTGGCTTGGCTGTGGCCAGGTCTGGCCAGAGATAAAGGGAGAGGTGGAATCTCAAGCCTCCACCTGATGAATAGCCTCCAGAACTGATTGTTAAGTAGTCCAATAGATAATAGATCAATAGGGTTTCCAATCCCCAATCCTTGACCTTGTTATCCTTTCCCTACTTATAGATAAAAGAGTGTTCAACAAGTACCTTCCTGAGTCATCTCTTTCTATCTTGGCCCTTGGGAAGGGAGTCAAATGCAGTCATATCCTGAATGTTATCCAAGGCAGATCAATAGCTCAATATCAATTTATCCAATCCCAGTTTGGGCCTGGAAAGGTTACCCATCTATCTAACCTCTCAAGGGTCCCTACTTGGGCAGCTGTTAAAGAATCCCTAACAGGTTATCAACCAACATGTTAAAGAGAAGGGGATATCTTACAGCAGCAGTCAGGGTGATAGGAGTAGGTGTTCCTCCCATCAACTGCAGCTGAGGAGATCATAGACAGATACACACCATCACCATCATTATACATCTATATCTCCCTTGTACCCTTTATTTCTATAACACAGCCAAGGAACTGAACAGAAAATAAAATGAAATTCTATTTAAAATGGAGCAAATCAATGTTAAGTGTTTAAATGGACTTCAGGAAATAGTCACTCAATAGCTAATCATGGAAGAAAATAACTAGTGGGGGCTTGAGCCAATAGTAGTAGGTAAGAAACAGCCTAAACTTTCTGGTACCCTAGAAATCTGAAGAGGCAATATAGCCTGCCTAGCTCTAGGAGAAAGAGAAAAGGCATATTCAGTATATTGACAACTCCCAATGAGTACCTACTTTGTAACTTAAAGCCTAAAAGGAGTTGCCTGGGATACTGTGAGATTAAATAACTGTGCCAGGATCACACAGCAAGTATTTGTCAGAGGTGAAATTTAAACCCAAGTCTTCCCAACTCTTGCTCTCTGTCTGCCAAGCCGGGGAGCCTTTCACACTGGAGTTATTTAATAAATGCTTATTGAGTCGACTTTAATTAAAATGGAAGCAGAGTAACATCTGATTGTGATTCTAGAATGGAAGTTTGAACTGCTTTCAATAGATGTAAAGGTCACATGACTGACTTTAGGAAGTTCTCCTGAACATTATAGGGTCAACAGAGAAAGGTAGTTGTATGTTTTCTGCAATTTCTGCTATAGCTATACATTAAAATATAAGACTACAACGGACATGTTTCATTTAAGCAGCCAAGAGGAAAGTAAAAATAATTACCTTCAAATGAAAGCATGCCTTTTCCCATATGAAACATCACTCCCTTTAAATTACAAACTCTATGAATGCTGATTAACTCAAGATAGTTTTTCTTTTGCTTTTGAGATATTTGTTCAGTTCAAATTGGATTTTCCTGAGTTGGGTGGGAATGATCTGAATTGGATATTAAATCAGTGTTTGGATAAGGCTTAAGCAATGGGCACCTCCCTCAAAGTTCCCTGTCAGCAAAGATGATTGCACCATTTATTTTTTAGATGAATTATTAAGTCTACAGGGAGGCTTACGCTATGAGGGAGAGGCAAGGATTTTGGTAGCCATATGTGTTTATAGTAAATCATTTTGGAAAAGTGGACTTTTTGTGCATTTTTTCCAGAAATAATCACCAACCATTAAGCAATTTGCAAGTAAATAACACCAATAAACCACCTGCAAATAAATAATGCCTATAATGCATTTTATTTTCAGTTGCCTATGCTACCATCTCACATAATATACTCCTTACATGGGAAAATATCAATAAGAATTTTGCCAGAATAGAAGAAAGAAAAAGATGAGGCCTCTGCATAGTAATATTTTTTCTGTAGAAGGCAACATAAAATGAGCTATGGTGAATGGTACTTTATAGATAGATAAACTTATTAACAATTGAGGGCCTCTGGATACAAAGAAATCTAGCCCATGGGTTGCTCCATAATGGATCTGAGATTCTAGTTTACTTCCAAAACTCCTGTACTAAATGTTATATAGAGCAATCCATTACCAGTAGGACTATATTCCTTGAAGCTTATTGTAAACTGAATACTCTTGGGCTTGATAATGGAAAAAAATACTGAATTTGGAGTCCAAATATATGTGCTTAAATCCAGATTCATCTAAATCTACTTGTATGACCTAGATTAAGTCATGTAAGCTATCAGGGTCAGATCTCTTATCTGGAAAATGTAAGAGATGGACTGAGTAAATTAGGTAGATCTCTGATCTCTGAAATCTATGATCCTATTGACACAAGTCATGAGAAACAGTAGCTCAACTCAGTGGATTCAATTCTCTGTGACATTCACAATCTCTTAATAAGACAGAGATAAAGAGGATGCTCTTGCAGTATAATTCTGCTAACCCCTTTGTTACCTTTTTGCTTTCTGTGTGGAAAGGTATAGTCCCTGACAACTTCAGTTTAGACTGACAGTTAATAAATTAAGTTCTAAAACCCAGTTAGGACTGTATTCCAGAATAATAACCATGCATTATATTTAAAATTCTCTTTGTATTCAATTTTCATGTTAAAAATATGATGCTCATGACATAGCCTCTAGTCATCATAACTGAGTAAGATGTAAAGGCTAAAGCACAGGTTTTAGATTCAGGATAACCAGGATATAGACATTAGACCCCATCAAGCCCAATCCTTTTATTTTACAGATGCAGAAACTAAGGCAGAGAGGTGTCAAGATACTTGCACAGGGTTACGTGGGCTTACATAGACTCAGCTTGCAAGTATCTGAGATGGGACTTGAATTTATATCTTCTTGACACCACGCCTTTTACTTTACTCATTGTACCACCTACCTTTACTACTATATTGGTTTCAATGTTTTCAATCATCTCTAACTTCTTTATGATCCTATTTGAAATTTCCTTGGCAAAGAGACTGGGATGGTTTGCTCTTTCTTTTGCTATTTTACAGACGAGGAAACTGAAGTGAAAGGTATTAAGTGACTTGACCATAGGTCACACAGTTAGTAAGTATCCAAGGCCAGATTTGAACTCAGGAAGATGTCTTCCTGACTTTAGGTTCTGCACTCTATCTGTTGTGCCACCTAGTAGCCCCCACCATGACATAGCTGTGTGTTATTGGTCAAATCACTTCTCTGCATCTCAGTTTTCTTACCTATTTATCAAATGGGCATTTAGTCCGGATGAACTCTGATTCTCCTTCCTATAACTAATATACTATGCATCTATAAGTCTTAAACAGTTTTCTCAGCTAAAAATATCTGACTATTATAGCTACATTATCTTGGCAAATCCTGGTCAAATTTTATTTGTGCAGATTCTCAGCCCTGGTTGCATACTATTTTCCTTGCTGTGGCTTCTATAAAGATATGTGTGTGGCAAGATTGCCATTCCACTTTGATTCTGTTTCTAAACAGAAATAAGGTAATTTTTGTATTGAGGAACCATTTTGGAGGTGAAGGTGAGGATGTCATACCTTTCACAGTCTGCCATTAGAACTTTTAGTGGCCAGAATTGTCATGAAAGTGAACTCTCAGAAGGACTCATTGACAGATTTATATTAGTGTGTGATCAAGCATCAATCTCTGGGAATTTAGCCAGATTAGATAAAAATGGTAGCTGTTTTACAAGATTTGTGAAAAATTAATACAGCGTTTTTATGTGCTTAGAACCCAACTAATAATCAGTTTTATATACTTTCACAGCTCTTTGGCTCAAAATACAAATCAGTATATTATCTGACATAAATTGGTTTAATGAGCTAAAGAGAACTTTTATTTCCATAAGGTAATTATCACAATTTAGGGAAAACTAAGCAGCTTAGTGGATACAGATCTGGGCCTGCATTCAAGAAGATGGGAGTTCAAATCTGACTTCAGATACTTATTAGACATGTGATCCTAGGTGAGTCAATTAACCTCATTTGCCTCAATTTCCTCTTCCATAAATGAACTGGAGAAGGAAATGGCAAACCACTTCAGTATCTTTGCCAAGAAAAATTTAAATGGGGTCACAAAGAATTGGACGTAAATAAAGTGACCAAACAATAACTATAATTATACTCAAAACCAACAGTAAGGTCATTATATGTATGAAATGCATAATCATTTCAAGTCAAACATCTCAGATTAAAATACAGTGCTAATATTTCAGATTATTTGTTAAAAGCTAGGAAGACAGGAAAAACTAAACAGAGGAAAAGAAGAAAGTGAAGCAAAGAGACAAATAATAAGATAAAGAGTGAGAGAGATGAAAAGTTGAATTCAGTCTCTACTTAGCTTAATGAATTCTTTTTTAAAAAATTAGTTATTTAAATGATTAATTTAGAATATTTTTTCATGGTTATATGATTTGCATTCTTTCCCTCCTTTCCTCTCACCCCCTCCTGTAGCCATCAAGCAATTCCACTGGGTTTTACATGTATCATTGATCAAGACCTACTTCCATATTATTAATATTTGCAATAGAGTGATCATTTAGAGTCTATATCCCCAATCATATCCTCATCAAATCATGTGATCAAGTAAATGTGTTTCTTCTGTGTTTCTGCTCCCACAGTTCTTTCTCTGGATGTGGATATTGTTCTTTCTCATAAGTCCCTCAGAATTGTCCTGGATCATTGCATTGCTGCTAGTAGAGAAGTCCATTATATTTGATTTTGCCACAGTGTGTCAGTCTCTGTGTACAATGTTCTCCTGGTTCTGCTCCTTTCAGTCTACATCAAATCCTGAAGGTTGTTCAAGTTTACATGGAATTGCTCCAGTTCATTATTCCTTTTAGCATAATAGTATTCCATCACCAACAGATACCACAATTTGTTCAGCCATTCCTCGATCAATGGACACCTCCTCATTTTCCAATTTTTTGCCACCATAAAGAATGTGGCTATAATTGTTTTTGTTCAAGTCTTTTCTCTTATTATCTCTTTGGGGTTCAAACCCAGCAGTGGTATGGCTAGATCCAATGGCAGGTGGTCTTTTAATGCCCTTTGAGTATAATTCCAAATCGCCTTCCAAAATGGTTGGATCAATTCACAATTCCACCAGCATGCATTAGTGTCCCAATTTTGCCGCATCCCCTCCAACATTTGTTACTTTCCTTTGCTGTCATATTAGCCAACTTGCTAGGTGTGAGGTGCTACCTCAGAGTTGTTTTGATTTGAATTTCTCTAATTATAAAAGATTTACAACATTTTTTCATGTACTTATTGATAGTCTTGATTTCTTTATCTGAAAACTGCCTGATGGGAACCTGTCCCAGCAGTCTATTTATCTTGGGGGTGGGATAGTCAAGCAAAAACGGAATGAGAATGGCCAGAGACATTGTAGCTTGCAGAAAGCTGTTCTGCTTCACCTTGATTAAGGTTTATTTTATACGCTTTGAGATCACACAAAATCTTGGCATGGAAATCAATTCTCACCATACATCTTTTCTAGAGACAATGTGTTAGGTGTGTTTGACATATCTCTTGGGCCACAATGGTGAGAAACTACAGGCTTTTTCATGAGAGACAATTTCTCCATATTTCATTCATTGTTCTTTTATGTGTAATGTACCGGATCAGGGAGAGGGGAAACTTGGAGACTATTCTGGCCTGTTTTTGCAGCCACCTGTGTATGGGAATCCGAGTTAGAGTTTTAAAATCTTTAACATTAATTCCCTATATACTGCTTTCTTGTGAAGTGATTTCTAGGGGAATTTCTTTATTACTGCATGAAAGGGTGGGAATTTCCTAGGAATTATAGGGGGTATGTGAGGGGCTTTGCTATTACCCTGTATTGTTTTTCTATGCTTCCCTGGGGCTGGGTAAGGATATTGATTACAATAATTCCAATAAAAGGAAATGTTAGTGAGAAAAGAGTCACATAGGGGAAACCGAATGGAATTACCATCCTTCTGTCACCTGCTCTGCAGGTTCCAGAACTCATGCCAGGCTGGGCCAAACGTCACAAGCTTTAACAACTTCCCACAACTGCTTATCCATGTCCCTTGCCCAGTTATCAATTGGGGAATGGCTTGATTTTTTGTACAATAGATTTAGCTCCTTATAAATTTGACTAATTAGATCTTTGTCAGAGGTTTTTGTTATAAATATTTTCCCCCAATTTGTTGCTTCCCTTCCGATTTTGGTTGCATTGGCTTTGTTTGTACAAAAACTTTTTAATTTAATGTAATCAAAATTATTCATTTTATATTTTGTAATATTCTCTATATCTTGCTTGGTCTTAAATTCTTTCCTTTCCCATAGATATGACAGGTATACTATTCTATGTTCACCTAATTTACTTACAGTTTCCTTCTTTATATTTGTCATTTACTCATTCTGAATTTATCTTGGTATAGGGTGTGAGATGTTGATCTAAACCTAATCTCTCCCATACTGTTTTCCAGTTTTTCCCAGCAGTTTTTGTCAAATAGTGAGTTCTTGTCCCAAAAGCTAGGATCTTTAGCTTTATCATACACTATCTTGCTGAGGATATTTACCCCAAGTCTATTCCATTGATTCTCCCTTCTGTCTCTTAGCCAGTACCATATTGTTCTGATGACCACTGCTTTATAGAACAGTTTAAGATCTAGTACTGCTAGGCACCCCCTCCTTCACATTTCTTTCATTAGTTCTTGATTAGATCTTGATATTCTTTATCTTAGCTTAATGAACTCTAACAATTAGTTTCTGCATACAGCAGGAGTCAGATACATAAAAATCCACCTGGACACTGGAATTTTATGCCTTGGATAGGCCTGGCCCATGAAGACAAAAAATAGATAAGAACAAAAGAAAATGGAGTGGGTGGAGAAGACTGAGAAGATAGTGTGTACCATGAATTGGAACTGAAGATTTCAAACCAGAGTTTTATAATGGGGATTGGAGAAGCAAGACAGAAAGTGAGAGCCTCTCTCCACATCTGTCCTACCTTAGCCTACTTCTGTATTGCACAAGTGAATAACTACTTATAGCAAGATACAATTAGAGATTTGTGCCTCCAACATCAAATGGAAAAGAACCATTTGTAGGACCTTCATTCTGAAAGCTAGTTTTTAGTCAGGGTCCCTGACCACAAGAAGAAACCAAGACCCAGAAATAAAGTTTCTCAGTCATCCATCTGAAGATTGGCCCCAGTGGATATACTGTTGAATATTAATTGGGAACTATGTTAACTGCTAGGTGGCACAAAAGATAAAATGTTGAACCTGATATCAGAAAGACTTGAGCTAAAGTCTTTAGACTTAAGACATTTCCTAGCCATGTGCAACGAGGCAAGTATCTTAACCTCTTTCTTTCCCTATTTATAAAATTATCATAATAGCTCCTATCTTGCTGTGTTGTTGTGAGAATAAAATATGATTATTTATAAAGAAATTTGCAAACATTAAAGCACTACAATAAATACTAGTTGTTGGTAATCATATGTTCCTCTTGTTTATTGGCCATTTATTAATGAATATATCTACAAGTGCTAAATTAACTGAACTGAACCTTTTGTAGGATTATTAGGTTCCAAGAATGCCTATCTACTATTTCAAGGCACCTGGGTCTAGATCAGGAGAAGCTGTGGGCATTCAGCTACATTGTAGATGTTTCATGGTGTTGATTTAACCATAAAGTAGCTCGTTTTCTCCCTGTTATTGAGTTAATGCAAGAAGTAAAATGCTTTATACAAATAAACATGTCCTGTTTGTCCTTGCGATAGCCAAGTCCTTTTTGCCAAGGTCCTATGACTAAGGCTCAGTGAAATATAATTGATCCATGTCACAGGTAAGATCTCTAGTAGGAGGGAGGGCAGAGGTAATTAATTCAAAATCTGCACTAGCCAAAGTACTTCCACTGATATGGTAGTGCAGCCTTCAAAAGAGAAATAGTGCAAGGGCACAGATTGCCGAACTCCATAAAAACAGAGTCTGGCAGTTCCTCAAGGTGAGAAGTAAAGCATAATAAAAAAGATAAGCATTGCTGCTCTCTTTGTAGGGGCAAAAAATTGGAAAATAAGGGGGTGTCTCTCCATTGAAGAATGGCTGAAAAAATTGTGGTATCCAATGGTGATGAAATACTATTGTGCTAAAAGGAATAATGAATGGGAGGATTTCTAAAAGAACTGGAAAGACCTCCAAGAACGGATGCAGAGTGAAATGAGCAGAACCAAGAGAACATTGTATGCTGAAAGTGAAACATTGTGGAACTCTCTAATATAATGGACATTACTACTAGTAATACAATAATCTAGGACATTCCTGAAGGACTTATGAGAAAGAATGCTATTCACATTGAGAGAAAGAATTATGGGAGTAGAAATGCAAAAGAAAGACTTATCACTTATCACTTGTTTACATAATTATGTGATTTGGGGTTCTAGTTCTATGGTAAAAATGAACAATGTGGAAATAGGTATCAAGTGATAACATTTGTACAACCCAGTGGAATTGCTTATTGGTTCTGGGAAGGGGGAGGAAAGAGAGGAGGGAAAGAAAATGAGTCATGTAAAATAGAAAAATATTTTTTAAAACAAAATATAAACTAAAAAATATATATATTTGTATATATATATATATATATATACAAATATATGAATAGGATTTGGCCATTGACACTTAGTTTTCCTATTGAATAGGAAATTTAAATATCTCAGGATTTAAATATCTCAGAACTAGAAATGATTGGGTGTGTCTAAGTGAGAGGTGTGACTAAATACCCCTTAGAGTGACCTGTTGGTGAAAAGGAGAGAGAATTGTTCCAGTGGACTCTTAAAATAGTTAAGAGGAAACTAGGAATCCAGAATCTCTTTAATAATTATTGACTAGAAGTATTGTGAGCTATCAGTGTTGTGGCTATAATTAATTTTTGGCTCAGGAACCCCAAACAAAAATCTTAGGTGTTTCTTTTGCACTTTCCTTACTACAAACTGCCTCCAGCCCTCTCTACAAATCTTGGGCTAGTTGGATAGCACTGAGCTGAACTGAGCATTGAAGATAAATGTGATATTTATAGAACATTATTGGTCTTGGACTACTTTCTGCAAAGCTAATGTGTTTATTTGAGGAGTGCTTAAGTTTAATATAATTAGAGTAAGACACACCTAGGGCTTATGTATTTTATTTTCATTCCTACAGAAGAGAGCAACCATGATTCCTTCCAAATATTAGCTTGCCAACACTGCACCTGTCTTCCTTGAACTGGTCTATGAAATTAAAATAAACAAATGAAACAACTTTAAATTAATTCAGTTCAATAACAAACATTAATGCAGCACTTATTTTGTTCAATGCACTGTGCTAGGTGCTAGGGATACAGAGATAAAATAAGATCCAGTCGGTGCCATCAAGGAACATGCTGTATGTGAGTTTAAGTTGTATTAAAAAAGCTTTTAAAAAGGGAAGAGGGATCGAAGGTAGGGGAGACTTAAAGATCGCATGACTGGCAAGATGTCAGATTAGTAGTTGTTTTCCTACTTTTGCCTGCTCCACCAGAGCAGTATCTCAAGCTGTACTTTCTATTACTTTACAAGAGGTTAAAGACACATTCTACACAGCTGGATAAAGGAAAGGAAATATAACCAAAGGAGTGGGGAGAGGGGAGAAAGGGAAATGGGCAAGGAGAGGTAGAACAGAGCCAACTAGAGAGGAAGGTACACTGAGAGTCAGAGCACTGAAGTTTGCCCTCTCTGAGTTTACTTTGGGTATGAAGGAAGGGAGCCGGGTTCTGAAAGCCCTTAACTCCAAGAGGCTAAGAATTCTAGGGATGGTAAGGGAGAAGGAAAGTTGACTTTGCAATAGCTGAAGAGGAAAGGACTAAGAGGGAGGAAGGAAAGAAGAGGCAAGTTACTGAAAATAGAAAAAAAGAGGCTAAAAGGCAAAAATAATATCTAATAGAGAATGGATACATACAAGATTAGCTCACAAGCAGATCAACAGAAAATTCTTCCAATACAGAAGGAAAAACATGAGTAAAATTTGAAAGAGAGATCATAACACCTTGAACTAAAATTATAATATAAAGGAAAATGAACCAAAACTCTGTACTGAAAGAGATGTACATATTCTTCAGGTACTATGAAGCAATAAGGAGAATTCTTTTAATTCTTTTAAAAAAGTTTATTATACAGAATATGTGTCTTAGTAGTACAATGATTTAACAATACAAATAAATTTTGTCCATTTATAGTCCTCTTCTTTTAACACATGTTTCAGTAAATATTCTTCGATTCCCAGGAATAGTAATATCAGTAGTAGTCCTATCCCATCAAGGGGATGCATTAAAATACATTTATTTTGGTAGTAAGATAATGTATCTTCTTTTTAACCATTCTTCTTTGAGATTGTGGCTCTAGATCTGAGATTTAATTCAGTGAAACATCTCTATATCAATAAGTTATGTTGAAATAAATATCATATCATACTATAAATATCCCTTCTTCCTCCTTTTTATTTACTCTCTCTCCCACTATTCACCCCAGACTACTGAGCAAATAAAAAAAAAACTAAGCTAAAAACAATTCAGTTAAATGAACTCCCACATTTGCCATTGGCCAAAAATGTTTGTCTTAATCTACATCTTAAGTTTATCAACAATCGTCATTCTTTGGAAGTTGTGGTTTAACATTGCATCGATTGGGATTTGAAATTTATTCAAAGTTGCTTCTCCTTTCCATGTTATCATTATATAAATACTTTTGCTAGTTCTGCTCATCTCTCTCCATCAGTTCCTAAGGTCTTTCCCATAATCATTTGTTTGGGACAATTGCATTATATTGCTACATTGTGTTACATTACATTATCATATTATATTCATATGCTATAATTTGATTAGCTATTCCCCAAAAGGAGGATACTCCTTTAGTTTCTAGTTTGGAACTATTATGAAAATAACTGCTATAATTATTTTACACAAATAGGTCTTTTGATTTTTTCTCTGATTTACTTGGAATATAGTGTCAAAGGGCATGCATATTTTGGTAACTTTTTGGGTATAGTTCCAAATTGCTTTCCAGATTGGTTAAATCAATTCACAGCCCCACCAACAATGTATGAGTATGTTGCCTGTTTTCCTACAGCTCTTCCATTATTTGTCATTTCTACATTTTGTCATTGTTTTTATTTTTATTGTGTAATGTTGTGAGGAAGATTAGTTATTGATTAAGAATTAAGGTTCATCTAGCAGGCTGGAGCTGGAGCATTCTAGGATAGAATGAAGGAGGAGGAAGTGCGTGTGCCCTGAGAGAGGATTCCATTAGTGATGGGCAAACTGTTGCCAGCCCAGGGAGATCTCAAACCCTGTTTCCTGATTTCCTTGGGATCCTGAGTGGAGGTGGATTTCCAGCAACAACAGAACTGCACCAAGAAGAGAAGTTTGGGACCTGGTGGACAGTTTCTCAAGCACACTCTTTCTTCTTGGATATCTTTGACCACCCTGTGAATCTCTTTGGAAAGCTGTGAGAACCCTCAAAGACACCCTCTGATCCATAGCTGTGCTGATTCAAGACTGGCTGGCACCAGGATTGATTTAGCCTTCTAGAGACTCTACTGCTCCTTGGGCCCTGCCTGTTAGATTACTTAGATAAGAATAGAATAAGTCCTCCCATTGCCCTGTGGTTTTATCCTTTAGATTTTAAGTATAGAAATCCCTTTCCCACCTTTTAGTCAAACATAATTAAAACTGTTAAGCCCCTTTTACCTTGCCTACTCGTTTCTAGACTCTGGCCTAGGGGAAACTGAGTGACAGTTAAGACCAACTGCCATTCCTGTGAGAATCCAGTAAACTCTGGTCTTTCCATCCTGGTCCAGTCTCTCATAAACCTCAGTGTGTGTATCCACAATCACTTAGTTTTATTATAATATCCCTGGTGTCTCCATTATCCATTACCTTTATTTATCTATTTTTCTACAGTAAGATATACAATCTTATGGTATTAAATGGAGTCCTAGCGTTTTTTTTCTTCTTTAATCATAGCCATTTTCATATGGTTGTTGCTACTTTGAGTTTCTTCATATCCTCTGGCCATTTAGTTATTGGAGGATGGTTCATAGTCTTATAAATTCCTTATATATTTTGGAAATGAGACATCAGAGAAAACTGTGGCACAGATTTTTTTCTCAGTTATCTGTTTCCCTTCTCATTTTTACATTAGAATTATGCAAAAACTTTAAAATTTTATATTATGAAATTCTTCTGTTTTCCCTTGTGTGATCCTCTCTGTTGTTTAATTAGTCATCAACTCTTCATGCTCAAGATTCTGAAAAGGAATTTTTTCTTGCTCTTCTAATTTATTTTAATGTGACTTTCTCTATCAATTCAATTGCATGTTTGGGCATGCCTAGTTCTTCTAGCAAGGAGAAGTCCTTTTGGGCCCATGTAACCTATTGATTACTTATAAGGGGTTGGTATACCTCCTTTAATTGACTACTTGCATCTTTAAAACAAATGAGGTAGCCATTCATTCTCTTTCTGCTGCTCTTTCTTCTCTCTGTCTCTCTCTCTCTCTCTTTTTAGTGCTTTCTTTTTTGGCCACAATATTGAAACAGCTTTGTATTGCCCATATAAGCCCAACTTGGTCACAGTGTACAATCATTCTGAAATATTCCTACAGTCTACTTGGTAATATTTTATTTCACATTTTTTATTAATAATAATTAGGAATATTGATCTGTAATTTTCTTTCCTTGCTATTGTTTAGCTATCAAGTATTGTCTTATAGAAAGAGATTAGGACATATTATTTCTGTCATTTAAAAGAAAATCCATAATTATTTAAATGAGAATAAAACATTTAAAAGAAGATATTAAATGGCAATTAGATCAGAATTAGTATTCTTGATTCAGAATTAAAGAAGATAAAGTTGCAGAATTTAAAATGCATGATGAAGACTATCTCCAATGAACTAGATATCCTGAAAGAAAAAAAATGACAGATTCTGAACTCAAAAATTCAAAAGTTAATGAAAAATTGATAAAATAAATGCAAAAGAATATATTAAAAGAATGTAAAAGAATGCATTAATCCTATAAAGGTCAAAACAATTGAACTTTGCAAACATGATATATATATAGAATGTCTCCCAGTAGGACAGGATATTTTTCTTATACTTTAATTCCTTACTGAAGGATATACTATAAGAAATTGTCTAGAATTTTTAAATATAAGTTTTGAAAGTACAAGTTCATCAGATTTACAAATCATCAGTAAAGGGGAGGGGGAAACTTTACCTCAAAATTCCAAAGCTTTCTGTGTTTAAATTTAACTAAATTCCAAAGAATATATAGAGGAATATCAACATGAATAACTCAGGATTCTTCAAGAATTTTGAAAATTCATAGAAGAGGAAGAAAGGATATTCCCAAAAGAAAGGAACACAAATTAAAAACTAACTTAAAAACCAACAGGTAAAGCTAACTCTAGCAATCAATGAAAATGATGGACTTTCAGTAAAGAGAAGCATTTGAGGGATGTCCCCAAAAGGCATGATACATTATGAAGGACACAGAACATTTTATTTACATTCTAAATAAGAAATATAATAAAAGTATATTAGTAATATTATCAGGGTAAGAATAATAAATGAAACTATTACATGTTTGTAGATTTTTTATAAAAGATAATTGAACTGAGGGATAAAAGAAGGTACAAAAAGGAATTACAAAGGGGCAAAAAGTATTGAAAGGGCTAATAATTTAAAAGAATATTGTCAGGAAGAAAGCAAAGTTGAATTAATATTTCATCATCTAAATTCTATGTCCTCACAAGGGAACTAGTATGTATTTTAGAATGACTTATATAGAGGAAAGTATTTTGAGGACAGAAGTGTAAGATAATAAATAGGAGGGATCTCAAGATGCACCCTTACCCAGCATAGTGGTGAAGAGAGAAGGGATAATACCCTCCCTATTACTTTAACTATGATAATGGGAGAGAAGAACAAAAAACAATGAAAGAGAGGGATTAGGATAAAAAATTAAATAGGTCTCATCATAAAAAGATTGCTATTAAAATAATTCCCATGGAGGAGTGATTTCTATGATAAAAGACAAGGAGTTGGGGACCTCCTGATGGTTTTTGCCTGGGAGAAAAGTGGACAAAATAAGAGACCATCTTCTTTGAACAAGGACTGTGATTTCCAGTAACCCTAGCAAGCAACTAGAAATCATACTAAGAGAGAAGTTCATAACTAGAGCAAAGATAAGGTTTCATAACTCAGGATGAAGAATGACTCCCACTATATGAAATGTTATGCTTTAATATTTCTATGGGTGAAGCCTAGAAGAAAAATGTCCCACCAAAAAAAAGAAAATAAAAGATAAAATATAACCAAACAGGGAAGGATGGGTGTGCTAGAAATACAAATGCAAAGGAAAAAATTATAAAGGGACTAGAAGAAAGAGTTCAAATTTAGTATCCAGGAAGCTTTATATTTCTTGAAGGATAGAAACATACTAAACAAGGAACAAATAAAAGTGTGTAACCTATGAAAGGGAAAATCATATTTAGAGCAGACTTCAAGAGAATAAAAACAAAGACAGAAAATTAAAGCATCTTTTACAATAAAATTATACTTAAAATTATATTAAAGTATTATAAAATTATACTTTAAGCTAAAGAATTGGGTGGGGTGCATAAAAATATACTAAATGCCTTATTTAGGTGGGTGAGGAAGGGAAGGTTATTTTCTGCAGAAAATAGAAAGGTGAGTGAACAGATGATACATTGATAGATGACAGATAAAAAGAAGTGTACAATTTAAGTAAGTTCAAGGAACTGGAGATTCAGCATGCAAATAGGAGTGAAGAAGCAAGTGGAATGTCTCCAAAGCAATATTAATAATCAATATGAATTTCAGGGACAAAATCTCTAAAAGAAGTTAATTTATAAAATTTCTAAAGGAAATAAAAATAATAAAATAACAATAAAATTTCTTTAAAAAACAGAAATCAAGTCATGATAACATTGTATATAAACAATTCAATAAAATATCATTTATTAAATGACAAAATAAAACTCATCATTTATTTCTTACATTTAAAAAAAAATCTCACCAAAAGGCCACACATAAAATAAAATAAAACTCATCATTTATTTCTTACATTTAAAAAAAATCTCACCAAAAGGCCACACATAAAATAAAAAAAAATAGAAGCTGGAACAAAATTTGCAGCATCATAGAGGATTCCAAAATGAAGTTCTTGGTCATGTTATCAGACAATGCAAAAATAAAAATTCTTATTTAGAGATATAGAGGGCAACTATGTTGTGCTTTAAGTATTTTTATAATAGAAAAGATAACTGAATTGCAAAGGGGAACCTAATAATAAATAAAGGGGAACATGACAATTATGAGAGACTGATTTGTTCTCAGAGCAGGATTACTCTTACAGAAATATAAATAAAAAGGAAAAAAAGAATTAAATAAACTTGGAGGATTTTGAATTGAAAGACTTAAGATATCTTCTGAATGAAAAAAACATATACCTTCTCAGCATCATGTTGTACTATTAAAAAAAAAAAGACCAAAGTCATGTAGGTGGCTCAGTAGATAGAGAGCCAGGTCTGGAGGTGGGAAGTCCTGGCTTCCTCAGGCATTTCCCAGCTGTGTGACTCTGGGCAAGTAATTTTTCTTGCTTTGCTCGACCCTTACTGCTCTTCTGCCTTAGAACCAATACGTATATTGATTCTAAGATAAAATACAAGGGTTGCTTTTTTTCAAGAGACTATGTGCAAGGTGGGACACAGAGATTTGATTAAAATGTAAGAAGAGATATACTTAAAATAATCTTTATAGGCTTTAATGCAATTAAAATAGTCATTAGTCCAGGGAACACTAGTAAAAGATATGGAGTTAGATTGACAATAATGACATCCTTAACAATGACTAGGGCAAAGAATAAATGCTAGAAATAATTAAAATAACAATATGAAAAATAATAGGTTTTAGAATAGTAGCTTATATTATATATCAAAATAAATTACAAATGAATACTTGACAATGTAATAGAAGTTTGAGAAGTGATTGCTCATTCAGGTATTTTATTTCGGAGGAAAAGAACTCCCTTACATTCCTAAGAATTATTTGGATATCCCCATTTTTGATGTAGAAAGGGGATATAAGTCTTCCCAAGAATTTTAAAAGAAATACCCTGAGTCTGAGAGCAGAGTAAAATATGGAAATGAGAAGATAGTGTTCCTCACCCTTCCCTGGACTGAATCAGCTGAGCTGAAAAGCTTGACTTGTATGGGGGGAATAGGCAAAAGAAGAAACCAAAAAGAGGAACTGCAAGCATGATAGAGCTATGTCAAAAAAGGGGGGAGAGTATGTGAATTGGAACCTCCAGAAATTGATACAGAGTGAAAGAAGCAGAATCAGGAGAACCTTATACACAGAGACAGATACACTGAAGCACAATTGAATTTAATGGACTTCTCTACTAAGAGCAATGCAATGATCCAAGACATTTCTGAGGGACTTATGAAAAAGAACACTATCCATATCCAGAGAAAGAACTATGGAAGTAGAGACACAGAAGCAAAACAACTGCTTGATCATATGGGTCTATGGGGACATGATTGGGGATGTAGACTCTAAATGATTCCTTTAGTGCAAATATCAATAATATGGAAATAGGTCTTGATCAATGGTATGTGTAAAATCCAGTGGAATTGCTCTTTGGCTACAGGAGAGGGGTGGGTGGAGGGGAAGGAAAGAACATCAATCATGTAACCATGGAAAAATAGTCTTAATTAATTGATTGATTAAATAAACTTTAAAAAAAAGGGGGAGATTGAGATGATGCATTGGTCCCACACAGGTATTTAAAAACAAATTTCTTGGGCTGAAGGAACATGGTATACTAACCTTTTCAAAGATGGATGGGAGTTTTTATAAAAGGTCTCTTTCTTTATTTTTCTGTCTCTATCCTGTCCAATAAGGAATAATGTAAAATACCATATGCCTAAATGTCACCTATATCCTGATTTTGCATCAGATATAGTAACCAAGAGAGCTGAAAGAGTACAAAAATTTTAATTGGAGTAGAAAGGTAAATCCTTAATTCCTCATCCCAACACTCCTACCACCATATTTAATCTATTGCTAAGGCCTATAGATTATACCTTCGGAATTTTCCCATAATTTTCCCTTTTTCTCCTCAGTTGATAAAAAGACATTTTGGGGCAGCCAGGTGGCTCAGAGGATAGAAAGCCAGTCCTAAAATTAGAGGTGCTGGATTCAAATTTAGCCTCACACACTTCTTAGTTGTGTGACTATGAGCAAGTCACTTAACCTCAATTGCCCAGCCCTTACCACTCTGACAGTTTTAGACAGAAAGTAAGGGCTTAAAAAAATAAAAGTAAACAAACATTTGTTAATTGCCTACTATGTGTCAAGCACTGTGGTCAGTACCAGGGATACCAAGAAATATAAAAGACAGCCCCAATGCTCAAGAATCTTGCAATTTAATGGGAGATACAGCATGGGAACAACTAGGTATTGAAAAGCTAAATAAAGGATAAATAGAAATGTCAAGGGGAAGGCACTGGAATTTTGTGTTTGGAAAAGGCTTCTAGTAGAAAGTGGAATTTTAACTAGGACTTGAAGGAAGCTAGGGAAGCTAGGGAAAGTAAGAAGGGAAAGCACTTTAGGCATTGATGATACCCAGTAAAAACTCCTAGAGTTGGAAGACAAGAGTGTCATTTGAAGATCAGGAAGGAGGATACTGTCACTAGATGGCAGAATACATGATGAGGAGGGAGTGGAGGGCATAAGATGTAAGAAAACTGGGAAGGCGCAGGGTTGAGGGAGGCTAGGTTATTACGGGCTTTGAATGTCAAATGGATGATTTTACATTAAAATATGAAGGTGATAGGAAGCAATTGGGATGGATAGAGAATAGAAATGATTTAGTTGGACTTACACTTTTTGAAAAACAATTTGATGACTGAATGGAGAATGGGTTGGGGCAGGGAAAGACTTTGAGGTAGGCTGACCTAGTAACAGGTTGTTTTATGGTGGGGGGAAGAGCTTGGGGGGTGAAGGGGAAAGTAAGAGCATGAATTATGTAACCATGTTAATGTTTCTAAGAAATTAATATTAATAAATGTTTAAAAAAAAAGAGTCCTCTAACAGTGCCACCACCATTTTGTAGGCCCTCATCAGCTCATGCCTAAACCATTGCCAGAACTTGAAACTAAATTTTCTGATTCAAAGTCCAATGTTCTTTCAACTATGCCATTTTTACTGTAATAAAAGGATAAGGCAAAAAATGACAAAGGCTTGAACTAGGATAATAGCTACAGGGACAGAGAAATATAGATATGATATTTAAAGGAAAAATTGACTAAATTTTGTGATGGTAGATACACAGAATGAAGATGAATGAATCAAGGACATTATATATGGATAGCCCCAGTCTTAATCATTTGTCCAGTTATCAGGCCATCCTATTCTCAGTTTCAGAATACATCTTTTTGCTTGTGTCAGAAATCTCTTGAGAAGAGGCAGTGGGGGTAGATGGGGTGGTGGTAGAAAAAAAAAGCAGAAAGAACAGCAAAGAATTAAATTATATTTACAACCTTAAATCATTTTTCATACAAAAATTTGGGAGTTTGTATCATCTAGTCCTACAGTTTCTCCTAACAATGGCACTTCCCATTTTTGTCAACTCTGTGAATTCACTGAGAATAAAATGATAACTTTTCATTGCTTTTATTTGTAATCCTCTTATTACTGGTGATTTGGAGCAATGTTTCCTATTGCCATGATGAAAGGATCAATATCTACCAGGGTTCCCCTCCCCATTCTCCTCCCCCTGACATGGGTTAGGCTGATTTTTCTCTGAAAGGTAACAATTCTCCTGGCATTTACCTAGCCCAAGGGACTCTATGTCAAGCTGCATCTCTTTTGTCTTATAGCCATATTAACTTGACTTCATGGGCTCTTAAGAGCTTAAAATGCCCATTCACATGGAGTTGGGGCCATTAGGACTAAGTGTATATTCCATGATTGTGGGAAAGTGTTCTCAATGGACCAGAGAGAGAGGCCCTTAAGACACATATTGGTTTGTTCAGTGGGTTCTGAGAGAGGCTACAGAAGTTCTTCTTCCAGCATGACTGAAAGCAAATTGGGAGAAAAGCTTCTAGACTAAGATGGCTACAGTTCAGAAGGAACTTCACGACTCTTCCTACTACCAATCACAGCAAAGCATCCTAAAAGGACAAAAATAAAAATCAGACAAGGAAAGGAGCTCTACTGTAACAGCACACAGTCTTAAAAGTAGATAGGGTGTTGGAATTTCCATGCTATAAGGAGGTAAAATTACATTACCAAAGTGTGAGATGAGCACCCCAGACACACCAAGAGTCAGAGTGCAGGCCAGGGCAATCTCTAAATTCTTGGGAGCTGGCTGAGAGCACAACAGTCTTACTCCTGAGGACAGTGCAAAGCCTTGGTATGGAGACTTGGGACCCATGGAGCATGGGGGCAGAGATAGCACAGAGAGGGGTTGCCCACAGCAGATACCAAGGAGAGTCAAAAAATAGCCTCAGGGTAAAAACTGCTCTGTAGCTCACTACACCAACTGCTACCTACCCTCTTCATTCAGACTTCTGGCTGAAAAGGTAAGATAAAACTAACACAGCAATGGCCACCAACACACAAGAACTACAGTCCACATGTACCAAAAAAAGTAAGATACAACAGAGAAGCCTCTGACACTGGATAACTTCTATAGAGAAAAGGAGCAGAGTACAGAGGCAACAGCAAAGAGTGACAAACAAGCAAACACATCCAAATTTTCCCAAAAAATGGAAATTGATAAAAAGCTCTTGAGGAACTCAAATTGAAGATCAAGAACCAAGTAGGAAAGATGGAGGAACAATGGGAAAAAAGTGGGAGAAAGAAATGCAAGTAATTCAAAAGGAAAACAACAGTTTAAAAGATAGAATCTCCCACTTGGAAGAAGAAGCACAGAAATCACCTGAAATAATAAGCAAAAGCAAATTGGAAACCATAATTGACCTGCTGGAAACCAGGAAAAGCAGTTTAGATCAAACCAAAAAGGAAAATCAAAAGATCATAGCTGAAAACCAGTCTTTAAAGACTAGAATTTGACAAGTAGAAGCTAATGATCTCCCAAGACAGCAAGAATTAATAAAGCAAAGTCAAAAGAATGATAAAATAGAAGGAAACATGAAATATCTTACTGAGAAGATGACACACCTGGAAAATAGGCCCAGGAAAGACAATTTGAGAATCATAGGTCTACTTGAAAACTTAGAAAAAAATAGGTCTTGGCATCATATTACAAAAAAATTATCCAAGAAAATTGTCCTGATATTCTTGAACATGAGGGCAAAGTAGACATTGAAAGTATCCATAGATTACTCTCTACATTAAATCCTCAGAACACAATGCCCAGGAATGTAATTACCAAATTCAAGAGCTTGCAGACCAAGGAGGAGATATTGCAAGAAGCCAGAAAGAGGCAATTCAGATATCAAGGAGCCCCAGTCAGGATTACACAGGATCTGGCAGCCTCCATATTAAAGGACTGCAAGGCTTGGAATATGATATTCAGAAAGGCAGGAGAATTGGGTCTACAACCAAGGATCACCTACTCATCAAAACTAACTATATACTTCCAAGGGAAAGAATGGGCATTTAACAAAATAGATTTCCAAGTAATCCTAAAGAAAATACCAGAACTAAATGGAAAATTTGACGTACAAATACAAAACTCAAGAGAAACATGAAAAGGTAGACAAGAAAGAGGCAAAAAATTTTTATGGATTTAAGTAAGGTCAAATTGTTTATATTCCTATATGGAAAATGATATTGTGACTCTCATACAAATTATTTTCACTATCATTGTAGATAGAAGAATTATTCATGGGTAGAGGTTGGGGTGCTAAGTGATTTAAGATGATATATAAAAAGTGGGGAATAGAAGATGACACCAAGAGAAACTTGAAGGAATAAGAAAAATAGAATAAATTATACCACATAAAGAGGTACATGGGAGGGGGAGGGGAAGAATACTTTTATAAAAAGGAGAGGAAGAAAACGATAAAAGGTAATACTTAAACCCTACTCTCAGAGGAATCAATTCTGAGACAGAAGGCCATCTAGATCCATTAGGGTATAGAATTATATCTTACCCTATAGGGAAGTTGAGAGGGAAAAACCAAGGGGAGGAGAGTGGGACAGGGAGTACCTAAAAGGAGGGAAGGAGCGTAGTGAGGGAATTTAATAGACCCTAAAGAAAAAAAGGGGGAATAAGAAAGAAAGGGATGGGAAGGGAAGTAAAAAGGGGGTGGGGATTAGGGGGACTGATTAAAAGCAAAACACTGATGTAGGAGGAAATAGTGAAAGAAGAAAGGGCAGGACTAGGGGAGGCAATCAAAATGATGGGGAATAAACAGGTGGTAATCATGACTGTGAATGGGAATGGGATGAACTTGCCCATAAGGGAGAAGCAAATAGCAGAGAGGATTAGAAACCAAAATCCTACCAGATGTTGTCTACAAGAAACACACATAAAGCAGGTGTACACACACAGGGTAAAGGTAAAAGGATGGAGCAAAATTTATTGGGCATTAACTGAGAAAAAAAAGTTAGGAGTTACAATCATGATACGCCAAAGTAAAAATAGATCTGATTAAAAGAGATAGGGAAGGGCAGCTGGGTAGCTCAGTAGATTGAGAGTCAGGCCTAGAGACAGGAGGTCCTAGGTTCAAATCTGGTCTCAGACACGTCCCAGCTGTGTGACCCAGGGCAAGTCACTTGACTCCCATTGCCCATCCTTACCACTCTTCCACCAAGGAGCCAATACACAGAAGTTAAGGGTTTAAAAGATTTTTTTAATAAAAAATAGAAAAATAAAAAGAAACAACTATCAATCCAGTAATCATCCAGTGAAATTTTGGTAGAAAATATGGAGATGGTGACAATGGTGGCTGGGATAACAACACTACCATTAGTGTGAATAGGAATTCTGAAAATATGAAAAGGTACAGACTCCATTGTACTGCTAGGTAGGCGAAGGGCAATGATAACCTTTCCAGAAAGGAGCTTTGGGTATGACTCCTGCCAAATGAGGCTGAAAAGAAAGAAGTTAACCATCAGTCTGTGTGAAAGTGCTAATAAAATTGTACAAAGAAATACAGCATAGGGGGAGTAGAGATTCTGTAGCTCCCTCTAAGCCTGAGATGTCCTCTAGCATCCCTTGTCCATTTAGGTCATCTACAGGGAATTGCATAGGACAGATCATGATGGAAAGATCATGACCTCTTGGGAGTCAGTGTCTACGAAGATGCTTTTGGCAGTCTCTATTAAGATTATTGTGTGAGCCAAATGGAAACACTTTGAGTTGCTGGAACCATCCTGTGTAGTTAATGCCAAATACATAGAGTCCCAGAGAAGATATTTCTTCTCTTGTGATAGATATGAAGAAAGTTGGAATACTTCAAAATAGCAGCTCTTTACAGAACAAAGTAGTGTGTTGCTGAACAAAGTTATCATGCCCATTACTTCAGCTTTTCCAAACCTTATTAATGTTATAGACCAGGTAGCCCAGACCCAGGATAAATGGTATGGAAATATTGACTTTAGTTATTCTTTTTTGTATTCCTCTGACTGACTGAAGTCAGTAATACTTTCCAGTCACTTGGGAAGTAAATCTTTCACTTTCACTTCCTATGTTTCAAGATCTTTGTCCCCTGAGAGGGTCCTATTCACTTTCCAAAAATAGATCAGGTCTTCCTCAATTAGAAGGCTTCTTTTCCTCCTTGATGTTTCAAAACTATTTCTCCCCAGAAGGAGTTTAGAGAACTAAAGGATTATATCGTTGAGATACCCAGCTTTTTTTTTTAAAACCCTTACCCTCCATCTTAGAATCAATTCTGGGTATTGGCTCCAAGGCAGAAGAATGATAAGGGCTAGGCAATGGGGGTTAAGTGACTTGCCCAGGATCACATAGCTAGGAAGTGTCTGAGGTCAGATTTGAACCCAGGACCTTCTTTCTCTGGGCCTGATTCTCAATCCACTGAGCCATCCAGCTGCCTCTGATACCCAGCTTTCTAATAATATGGGGGAGATAAAATTGTATCTACATAACTTTGGTGTTTGTACTTGAGAGAAAGAAAATCTCCTACCTGACTATAGTAATATTGAGTTATCAAATGAAAGGGAGATTCTATTTCTAGCCCCTGTGGAAGAAGGGAGAATAAGGGGAGGAAATCTCTACTAAAGCCTAGCAAGGGGCAAAGATTTGGCATCGTCCTCTTGATAAGGCTTCAAGAAAGACGGAGAGGTTTGGTGAATGAGTCAGTTAAAAAATAATAGTTGGAAAACTTTGGTATCAATTTAGATCCTGGGGCAGGTTCCATACAAGAGAATTATGACCTCAGCTGCTTTAGGACAAGTTATCCTGAAGTGATCAAAGATATCATCTATACCAAGGGTTCCCAAACTTTTTTGGCCTACTGCCCCCTTTCCAGAAAAAAATATTACTTAGCCTCCTGGAAATTAATTTTTTAAATTTTATAGCAATTAATAGGAAAGATAAATGCACCTGTGGCCATCACCACCTCTCTGGATCACTGCAGCACCCACTAAAGTGCTGTGTCACCCACTTTGGGAATTATTGATCTATATTATCATCCTGATGTTCTGATACTGTTGTCATTCACTATCACCTTCCTCAATAAGTAGACCAACAGTGAATACTAAATTTTTTATTGTGTATCAGATTGTTGAAATAGGAGACTTATTCCTTTCAGGGGAAGAAAAACTTGGGATTTTGATTCTTCATTCTCTATATTTTTGAAAGATTCTTCAAGGAGGCCATTAAAATTTATTGTGTGTGTAAGGGGGGAAAAGGGTTTTTTTATGGGTTCAATATATTAAATTTGGTAGCCAGTGGATTGAACTATTATCAATCCTCAATTAAGAATAATCTCAAATCAAAATTGACTTTTATGCAAATTTATTTACATGAGAGAAGAGAAAGACATTAAGAATTTATCTCACTCATTAGTCCAGGTATATCTTAACCCTCAGCCGAGGTTTAAAGGGCCTGAGACCGGGAGGTGAATGGAGCAAACTCCACTCACAGACTGTAACAGGAAGTTTCCCAATAGAAGTTCAGGAAAATTTAGTCTTTAAACTCACCACGTGGAACAGTCTCGGTCATGAACCAGCAAAGCTCCCTCGGGTCTCCTTCACCAGAGGAGTGGCAGCCTCACTCCCCCCCCTCTTTCGAAGGGGTCACATATATATCACTTCCAGTGCCTTCCCTTAGCCTTCATGTCCAATCACAATAGACACTTCTCATAGAAAGCGTAGGGGGTGGTGCATTGATTCTGATTGGTTACTCACTCTAACACATGTGGGTTAGGACCTCCCAGAGTTGGAAGGTGCTCTCACCTTTGTGTAGACTTAATTTAATTATCACATGTCTATTTTGTTCTTGCTATCTTTTTAGTTTACTTTTTTCTCCTAGTGTTGCTATTCAAGGCTGCTCCCATTCATAACATCAGAATTGTGAGTTATAAACCCTAATTATATTTAAATAGTGAAAGGTCCTCCGGAAGATCATTGGAATCTTACCAAGGGATGGGATGGGATAGGTCCCCTCTTCCAACACATGGATTAAGCTCACAGGACTTCAATCATGAAAAACTGGTGCCATTGAGGAAATGAAGGCTCAAGGAAGGGCTGTTTATAGGATAAAGCTAATAAGCTCAATTAGAAATATGTTGATTTTGAGTCACTTGTAGGATATGCAGGTGAAGCTGTCCTATAGGTAGTTGTAATAATGTCAAATATTGTGAATGAGATCAAGAAGGGTAAAGACTAAAAAAGATCATTGAATGTGGTGATTAGCTGGCCAGTGGTGAGTTCAGAAAGAACAATTCTATTAAATTGTGGGTGCAAGTTACCAAGTTTCTTGTTTCTATATCAACCAGAGTTTTTATTAGAAGATTTTCCATATCACAGGATCTTAAATGCTTAATGGTTCATTGGTCCATTAGTCACTTATACTAAATGCAAAAATATGACAGTTGGCTACTTATTAGCCTTTGTAATAGTTAGAAAGGGAATTCCATGCCAAGTGGAATGATGAATACTGAACTACCTTGTAAGTGCTTTATGTCACTTATATAGTCTTATTATAATAATATAATAGGTACTAGATCAACTTTATTCTACATTGCATAGTGAAAAGAGCTAAAAACCTTGCATTTATATGGTGATTCTGATTCTACCTTGCTCTGTGTTCCTGGACAAATCTCTTGAGTTCTCTGAGCCTCAGCTTCCTCATCTGCAGTATGGGGGACAATTATACTTGTAGTAAATATTAAACAGAACTCTGTCAGCAAGGCATTTTGTAAAGGTTAAAGCTCTCTATTAATATGACTTACTGTCATATTTTATCTTTATCAGGTATATAATTAGGATTTTCTTTTTAGGTGTCATCAGAAATCACTGAGATCAATTAAAAGGCTATGATAAGGGCAAATATTAGACAATATTAATACAAGAAATAGGTGAAATAAGATTAAATTCTAAAACTCACAAAATTAATTAAGCTTTCATTATGCTTTTCTAAATACTATAAACCTCTTGTCAGAGGCTCCAAATGGACATGAAGAGATTGAACCAAAGATTCTTTGGTTCATTTATACTCCCTCCAATCTGAAAATTTCATATCTGACACTGTCCCACCCGCTGCCTTCCCACATAAGACGAGAGTCTTCAGCACCCCTTAAAAGAACATAGGTTTACAAGGCTAAAAACACGAAACTATTTGTTTCAAGGTTAAAGAAAAATATCCTTATATCAGCCCATAAAAAATAACAATGTGCCTAGGTATGTAGACCATTCTTCTGTAGAAATCTCTAGAAAGGGGTACCTAGGGATTATTCCACAGTGTGACTTCTCTTGCTTTTACAATGGAATCTTACTTCTCTTGTAGCTTCATGTTTCTGGCAACTCTTACAGAAGCCACTAATTGCTATATTTTCTGGTCTCACTCCCTGTAGTTTTCTGTATAGTCTTTGCATCCTGCAGTTTCCCTTGACCCCCAGTAAATGGTGCTAGGTGCTGTCCTTTCACCATATGCAGTGTTCTGTCTATAGTCCATGCTTTATGTAGTTTTCCAGTCCTAACAGATAGTGATCAACTAAAAAGTATAGTTCTGGTGCCTAACACCTTCTTTTGAATAGTGTCTTCCTCCCACATAAGCACTTCTTAACCATAATCTGTTTTGGCAATGTGGTGGAACCTATTGGACCTTTCATCATATTAATAAATTTATGAAACTCAATATAATTGTATTAAAGTACAGCCATAAAATATTAAAACAAAAGTTCATGGACCCCAGGATAAAAATATATGATTTAGAGGATAAGGAAGAATACCATACTTTGTCCCAAATTTTCTCCCACTTCAATGTTTCCTTCTTGGCATTTGGGCAAAATAATTGAAATTACTTGAGGCTGCTTCACCAACCATCTAAGAGAAGAAGAATGGTTAATACCATGCAATCTCTTTAGCATTATTGTACATTAGAGAGGGGAAATTATGTGCCTCACTAGATTTAAAATGCTAATAAACAAATGGTTTATGTTCTGTTTTTTCCCCCAGTGTTGTAGGTGGAATAGTAGGGACCCACAGACCTAGAAATCCTGTCTCAGTCTGGCATTATGATTATTTATCTGGTGCATTTTGTTGAGATGTCCCCTAAAGGCCTATCCCAGCCTTCTAATATGGACTGAGATATAAACTTTGAATTGTTTCAAGACTAGTTTAGTTACATTTCAAGAGTCTCCTCAACAGATCGTTAGCCACTAGGCAATAAATTTGTTTGGTTGCAACTTTGGAAATAGATAAAAATACAGAACATCTCTTTGTCCTGTGATGCCCCCATCCTGCTTCCATTAGTGATGATGACAGAATGTTGGGAAACAAAGCAGAAGAGTTATAAGAATCACACAGTTCTAATACTATCTACTAACATTAACTGTTAGTACTTTCAGTGTGTGATCTCTGGCTGACAACCAATGAGTGGACACAATACAGATGGAACTGAATCACATCCATATTGATTCTCTTGCTACAAATGAAAACTGAAGACATAAACAACATGATTAAATAGAAGGGCATCACATAGGTTCTTTCTCTTTGGAGAGATGTATAAAGTTCTCCTCAAAGTAATTTTTTTCATATGTCTAAAGGTAATAAATATTTTAACAGAAACTGGCCATCTCTCCTTGAGGTACTCAGAATGAGGACAAACAAATAGAAAACTATAAAATTAATTGCAGTTTATGTATCAATATCTATTGCATAGAATGAAGATTGTGAGAAACTTGAGATTCTTCAAGTTCAGCAAATAAATATTTTTACTCAATGATCTCAGTAGGCTCAGAGGAAGACATCAAAAATGATTTGGGGAAATATATGGTTTGAAATCAAAGAATAAACGAAACAAATTACTCAGACGTTTCATACCTGGATCTTATGAGTACTTTGCTAAGGAAGTAAGAAAAGGGCAACTAAATAACAATATAAAAAAGGAAACTGAGTCTAACTAAAAGGGGAGGAAATTACTAATTACAAAC
The DNA here is from genome assembly GCF_016433145.1 of Gracilinanus agilis. Lineage (NCBI taxonomy): Eukaryota > Metazoa > Chordata > Mammalia > Didelphimorphia > Didelphidae > Gracilinanus > Gracilinanus agilis. The sequence goes on along the minus strand of NC_058133.1, from coordinate 410,103,362 downwards.
ACAGCAGTCATTTTGATTATGCCTGATCAGATCAATGATGGCTTAGATTGAAAATCCAAGTCAATGCAAAACTGGAAGGAATTCTAAAAAGAAGAAAATATAACATTTAATTATAACTCCAAACTGTCCTATTTATATAATCTGTGGATTCTGGGGAGGTGGACGTGGGTAAAAGTATGTGGATGAAATTACAGGGTTTTTTTTAAAGTCAAGATGTAGCTTTTGTCATCACTTTTTGTTTTGAAATTTCAGTTATCTTTGCAATAATTTATTATGCTCCTCCTTACTTCTTCCTACCTCAAGTGGATAATAAAAAGGTAAATTCTTACAATAGCTATATGAGGTCCAAAAAAAAAAAAACAAATTTATACACTAGCTGTGTCAAAAATATGTCTTATTTTGCATTTTATCCATTCTCTTTCTGCAGGTAGGAAGCATGTTTCATCTTCAACCCCCTGGACTTTTGATTTATCATTGCATTGATCAGAGTTCTAAAGGCTTTTAAAGTTATTTTTCTTTGTAATATTATGGGATAAATTATTCTTTTAGTTCTGCTCGCTTCAATCTGTAAGAGTTCATAGAGGTCTTCTCATTTTATCATTTCTTCAAGAAGTTTAACCAATGCAAAACAGCCACCAAAAAAGGTCAAAAGACTCAGAAACCATCTCAGTTAGCAATTACTTAATCTCTAAGTGGTGATAAGAGCAATGTCACTAAGTTTTAGGAAGTATAACTGTAAAGATAATACCCCTCATATATAAGATATTGGTTTTTTTTGACTCCTGTAGACTTCATGCTGAGATTGAGGTTAGGTCAGGTTGAGGCTGACACTGATGCAGAATAGAAATGTGAATATAAAAGCAAGCTGGGGAGAAAAATAAATTACAATGCGTATAAAGCTGCAATGAGTCTGAATATTCTGGCAATGTTCTAGCTCTGTCATCAGCCGTGTAACTTTGGACAATTCACTTAATCCTCTAAGTCTCAGTTTCCTTATATATAACATGATGAGGCTGGATTACATGATATCTAAGATTCTTTTCAGCTCTAATATTTTGAGTTTATGAATCTATAAGTTGAGTTGATACCCAATAAAGAAAATACACTCTTAATGGAGCTCTGAACAGATACAACCATTCTGGAGGGCAATTTGGAACCATGCCTAAAGGGTCATCAAACTGTGCATACCCTTTGACGCAACAATCCCACTACTATATCTTAAGAAATCAAAGATAAGGGAAAGGACCTACTTGTACAAAAATATTTATAGCAGCTCTTTTTGTGTTGGCAAAGAAATAGAAACTGAAGGGTTGTCCATCAACTGGCAAAAGGCTGGACAAGTTGTGGTATATGATTCTAATGGAATACTGCTATACCACAAGAAATGATGAACAGGATGATTTCAGAAAAATCTGGGAAAACTTATGCAAAGTGAAGTGAGCAGACCAGAAGACCATTGTATATAGTAACAACAATAGTGTAGGATGATCAGTTGTGAGTGACTTAACTATCATCATCAGTGCAAGGATCCAGAACAACTCCAAGGGACTCATGATGAAAAAAAGCTATAAGCTCCATAGAAGAGACCCACAGAGTCTGAATGCAGAATGAAGACCATTCTTCATTTTATTTCCTCCATGCATTTTTCTTTGGTGTAAGCAAAATGTATTTTCTTTCACAACATGATGAACATGTAAATATGTATTATATGTTAACACATATACGAACTGTATCCTATTGCCTGTTATCTTGAGGAGGGGGGTAGAAGAAAAATAGATGGGGAGGGAAGGAAAGAACATGGATTATAAAATGTCAGAAAATGATTATTAAGAATTCTATCAACATATAATCTGGAAAAATTTTAAAATTTTAAAAATGAAAAAAAGATTCCCAATATAGAGAAATCAGGACTGAAGGTCAGGGTTGGATGCTTTATTTTGGACAAGGTATCTGTTCTGTTCTCTCACAGTAAGTTCATGTCGAAAGAAACAGAAGAGTCCTCTTTAGAAACACTTTCACGATCCATTTACCTAGAAACCTTCATGCCTGAAATGTTGGGTAATCCTTTCTTCCCTGAGCTGTGTATGAGTTGATGTTGTCTCTAACTACTTGAATCCCAGAAGCAGAATCTTGTCCCAATATTTCCCTGAAAAGAAGAGTATTTATTGAAGACTGTTTTTCTGTGGGTTCTTGGTAGGAAATGAAGAATGGCTTCATTCAGGCAGATTGGGAGGAATTGAGGTCAATGAGACTGGCCATGTATGAGGCTGGTTTCCTCTTATATAAGATCTAAGCTTGGCACCATATATTGTACAGAGTAGGTGCTTAATAAAATTTTTATTGAATGGAATTGTGACTAGGATATCCTCTGTTGTACCTTATTAACAACCAAAGGAAGAAAAGTTATCATCTCAATTGACAGTAGTTTAGAGTATGAGTTTAGAGTGGATAAATGATGATAAAGGAAGAAGGCAAAAGATTATGAATGGTCAAAATGTTGAAAAGGCAATTTAACAGAAAATGAGGCTGTGGTGAGCTGGAGGTTGCTGCAAGATACCTTATTTCTGGTGTAAGTTACTTTTTAATGTAATGGATTGGGGGCAGCTGGGTAGCTCAATGGACTGAGAGTCAGGCGGGGAGGTCCTAGGTTCAAATCCTCCCTCAGACACTTCCCAGCTGTGTGAACCTGGGCAAGTCACTTGACCCCCATTGCCCACCCTTACCACTCTTCCACCTAGGACCCAATACACAGAAGTTAAGGGTTTAAAAAAATGTAATGGATTCCACTTTAGAAATTCTGGTATAAAATTTAGCTCTCTCCCAAGAGTCCTTTCTAGCTGAAACTAGAAGGACAACAAACAGATGTGAAATGGAAAGTATCTGCTAGTATTGGAGGGAGGGCAGTAATTTCTTTTCATTGGCAACAACATGAGAAGCATCGCATTTGGACTCCATTACTTCAATTCTTGATTTACTACATGAAGCAGTGGCAATGGCATGGAGGAAGATGAGGTCCAAAAGAACAGCTGGACAAAGCACACACAAAAGAAATCCATTATGAAGACAAGAGAATTTAGAAAGGCAGGGAAGGAGCTACACTGACTGCCAGGATAACCAAGTACAAGAGTTGGAAGGGAAATTAGGGAACATTGAATCTAATCACACTGTTTTATAGAAAAGGACTCTGAGGCCCATAAAAGGCTAATTGATTTGTCCAAGGTCATACAATAAGTTTTCACCAAATCAATGACTAGAACTATATCAGGTTTGGGAAATTAGGACAAAAGAAATATTTCCTCCTTCTTTTAATCTACTCCCCTCCAATTTGACTTTAGTCATCCCATCTGGGCCCCTTTGCTCACTGAAGGAATTTCAAAGATACTTAAGGAATAGAAATGATCATTGATGATGTTTTTACTTTTTTATAAAAAAGGAATTGACAGTATTAGTAACTACTGACTCATCTTAGCTCACATTTCTGTAATACACAAAAGTTTCTAAAGTGGATCAAACATAAGGGCCATTGCTTAGCTTTTAAAATTCTTCACAGCTTGGCCCTATTAAGACTTTTTAGCTTTAATATACATTATCTCCTTCCCACACTCCAAAGTCCAGCGAATTCGGTCCTCCTTATGCACAATTCTCTTGGAGTGTTCCATCTCCAGGTCATTGCACTGACTTTCTCTCACTCCTGGAATATACTTTCACCTCACTTTTCCCTCTTAGAATCTCTCATACCTTTCAAGACTCAATTTGGTCCTTATCTTCTACATGAAGCCTTCTTCATCTCCAAATCCTAATGTCTTCTCTCCCCAAATTAGTTTGCAATTAGCTTGTATATATTATGCACATTCTTCTTCATATATATTAACTCCATCCCCAATTCAGCATGAATTCCTATGGGCAGGGGCTAATTCTTTATGTCCAGCACCCAGGACATAGCAAACACATAATAAATGTTCATTGATTAATTAGGGGCTCAGAAATATGAGAATGAGCAGGATTTCATGGGCAGATTTCTATAGAAGGTCATATTATCATAAGAGAATTATGTAGAAAATATAATATCATTTTATATCTGCTTTTTACTTTAGAAAAGGATTTGAGTCAATAGTACAATGCAGTCCTCTACTAAGACCACATGCCTATCTATCATGAGGATCTCAAAATTATATGCGATTTCAAGATAGGTATAATCTCTGATTACCTAGTTCAACAATATTATTATTGAATAAGTCAAGAATACTGAGCAAATTGAACAAGTATTGACATCAAGTGAAATGTAAAACTGAGTTACCCCCACCATAAGTGAAAATTTGTGATGTGGTGGGAGAGCAAACAGACCTATGCTACAGTCACTGAGTCAATCAACACCCAGCATATAGAACACAATCCTGTGGTTGCCTTTCATCAGCTAATAGTGTGCCGTGTACAATGTCTCATTGGCAAACTCGGGCAAGTGGTTGTGATGTACTGCATTTCTGTTGTGTACAGTACAATGGTCATCTGCAAAATCTGGTGGTATAGTAAAAACTGCAATAAAGAATTAAATTTAAAAAAACAAACCCATGATACAGTGAAACCTCAGTAAGTGAGCCGTGATATAGCCAGGGACGACTGCATTGATCAGAGACGTGTGCCTGTGTCATGGAAGATGTCCTGTGTTAGGTCCAAATCAGAAAAAGATTTTTTTGTTGATGGTCAGATGCTTCAAATGCTCATATTCACAAATGACATTGTGTCAACTGCATCAAACCACAGAACCTTTCAAAGCCTCTTCGGTAATTCAAAAAAGATGGCTTTATCCATAGTCACTGTTAAAAAAAGAAAGAAAGAAGCAAATTAGGCTTTTAAAGAACATACTACCCAGATTATGGCATGTAACTAAATGGAGAGTCTGTTGAAGTAGTCTATTGTTATGCAGTTTTTTGGACAAGTACTTCTAGAGTACTATATCAGAAGAATTGAAATTACAAATATCTTAAAGCACCATATAAAGATATATAGGAGCTGCATATAAAGGCTAAAGTATATATATAAAGGCTACAGTAATGACAACTTGTATATAACAAAAATTTATATTATGAAAGTATTTTTTTGGGGTGAAGTTTAACCTACAGTATAAACTACCTGTACAAGTTATACCCTTCAGTTAAGGGCTAAGCAATGGGAGTTAAGTGACTTTTCCAGAATCACATAGCTAGGAAATGTCTGAGGTCAGATTTGTACCTAGGACCTTCCATCTCTACACCTGGCTCTCAATTCACTGAGCCACCCAGCTGCCCCTCCACTGTTTTGTTTTGTTAATCTTTAAATTTAGGGTTTTTCTAAGGTTCCTTTCAGTCAAATATTCTATGGTCTTATTCATGATTGCAAATAAGTTAGTGCAGGGAAACATCAGGGTTCTATGGCAGAGGTTCTTGAATGAATGGAGAAAAAATAATTTTTTCTTTTAAATTTTATTTTCTTTAATTTTTTCCCCATGGTTAGATGATTCTTGTTGTCATTCTCCCCTCTTCCCTGCCCCATCTCAGAACTGACGAGCAATTCCACTGGGTTATACATTATTATCATTCAAAACCCATTTCCACATTATTCATTTTTGTAATAGAGTCATCTTTTAAAACCAACCCCAAATCTTATACCCATATAAACAAGTGATAAATCACATGTGAAAAAATCAATAGCTTAATGTATCTAGCACTTTAAGGGTGGCAAAATGCCTTATAAATAGTATTTCTTTTGATCCCCAGAAAAAACCTAGGAAGTAGGTGCTATTAGTATTCCCTTTTTACAGATAAGGAACCTGAGGCAGCCAGAAGTTAAATAATTGTCCCAAGCTCATACAATGACAAAGTGTCTGCAGCCCCTGTTGATCACAGGTCTTCCAGACATCAGATCCATCCAGCACAGGATGCCGAACTAAGGACTGCAGATCCAGACTGAAAATTAAGAATCTCTTTAATCAAGGAGTTGATAACCTCACTATTTATCATACATAACAATCTATCTCTCCTATAGCCAAACCTTTGCAATGGCTTCCTTCCATGCCTGGAATATATTCCTTCCTCACCTCTGACACCAGCTTTATGTTTTGTAATGTATATTGTAGTTTTGCCTGGTGGCTACCATGTAATACAAACAATCCTTTTTCATTCATTAGTTCTGTCATTCATTCATCACTGAGATCATGGATACATTGAAATATAAAATATGTGCCATAGGATATTAAAAAGCTTTGTCCCTCTTAAGTCTTGGGTAAGACATTTTATATCAGTTGAAGTTTTAGATGACCTCTAAAACTTTTCTTGATAAAAGATATGCCAAGATTGTAAAGCATCAGGTAGTGAAGGTTACTGGTAGCAAGAAAGCTTTTAATGGATCTCAGAAAAACTGAAGTGAATCCAATTCCCTGAGCTTTCCTTGGCACAGGTCTTCCATTTATTACCAGTTTCTATTCATCACAAATTCATTGATTCAGCAGTTTAAATCTAGTCTTATAAAAATGCATTTCTCTTTTTCAGTACTTAGAGGAAGCACATGAGTATGAATTTTGTGTGCATGTAGGAAGCATTCTTTCCCATCAGTATTCACTGAGATGAGGGCCATTTTGTTGGCATCAAGGAGAAAAAAAAAGTCTCTCCTCAAATGGCAACACTATGGACTTAACACTTTCATGGAGCACAACAGAAACTAAATTTTGTCTTGATGTTCTCTATTTTTCTGAATCTAAAACTAAACATTGATGTCTATGATTGTTTTAGATTCAGAAAAATAGAGAACATTTAAACCCACCTTTCATCTTAGAATCAATACTGGGTATTGGTTCTAAGGCAAAAGAATGGTAAGGGCTAGGAAATGGGGGTTAAATGACTTGCCCAGGGTCACACAGCTAGGAGGTGTCTGAGACCAGATTTGAACCCAGGACTTCTCTTCTCTGTACCTGGCTCTCAATTCACTGAGCCACTCAGCTGCCCCCACAACTGGATATCTTTCCAGACCTCTTGAAGGTCACAAGGTCAAAATTATCTCCAATTACCTTCATTTTAAAAGGAAAGAATATACTAAAACAAAGATCTGAGGGTCTTATTCATTGTCCACATGTTGGAATAGAATGATAAGGGCCCAAGGCCTCTCACATTACAGGATTGTCTTTTCTCTGCCATTCAACAAGCATTTGTCAAACATTTACCATTTGCCTGGCCTTAAGCTAAGCACTGTGGGTATAGAGAACAGCAAAAAAAAAATGGTCCCTACCCTCAAATAACTCTAATTCTAAAGGGGGAGACAATATCTAAATAAATAAGTACATATAATATACAGAGTAGAAGAAGGGGAAAATGTTAAAAATGGAAAGATATTAATGGAGGAGGTGACAGGGAGGATATGGTACCAGGAAAGGTTTCCCCCAGAAAATGGGTTTTGACTGAACCTTGAAGAAAACCAAGAGAGAGATTATTCCTGGCTTGGGAGATGTCATTAGTTCAAAAGTACTGAGATGGGAAATGAAAAAATTAAATATCAAGTTCTGGGAACAGCAAGTAGACCAACGGTGTTTGAATTATATATGAACTGATGTTCATACTTTTAATCGTTTTATCATCCCTCTCTCATTCTCAGATAATATTCATATAGTCTAAATTCAGAAGCTGTGATGTCCCAGACTCATGAACTTAACCAAAAAGCATAGGTTTTACCTGAGATTCAAATGAAACCCTAGATCAAGTATCCACAGGTTTGTAACCATTATATATTACATTGTAACCAATTATTAAAAGTTTAAAACTTTTTAAGTTAAAAAATTGAACTTTGTATTAAAAGAGCTAAAGATAATAAACCTTAAACATGTGCTATGTCTGAAAGCCAGACCTTAAAGTAACTTTTAAATGAGTAAATTCCCTAGAACATTTTGCTACCTTTGCAACTGGTCCTTTAATTGTTATCACTGATCTAAATTAATCTCATGAATAGACTTTGAGTAGGATGTATTCTTATAACTCTCCTTGTTTTACTTTAAATGGAGCTCAGACTTTTTATAGGTGGGGGTGAGGGGTCACAGGTCTGGGACTTTAGGTCTTCAGAATCAAAGCACTTCCTCACTAGCTTGTTTGTTTAATTCCTCAATCACTTTAACTGTGCCAATGAGAGTTCTCTTTACTTCTTCCTAATAAAGCAAAGTGAAAGAGGTAAAATTTTTGACTATCCTGCTCACAGAAGATCCGGTTTCCTTCTCTACAATAGATGCTGGGGGAGGGGATAGAGAATGGGTGGAAGCTGTACAGTGATCTGAATAATGTTGAAAATATCCAAGTCCTTGTGGAAATGGTTTATCCATCCCTCCCTTATCAATTCCCCATTTTAGAAGGATCATTCCTGATATTTCACTCCAAATCATCATTTCCTTATATTTGTGTAGCCTCATAGTAAACCAGTAACTGGCTGCATGGGCTTTCTTCCGACACAAGGTTGTGTTTGACATATTTCTTCCAACAATTGTAGCTTTTACTTAAGACTGGCCCTAGTAACTTCCTGCAAATGACTTCTATCTATTCTACCTTACTTTGGTAGAAAAGAGTTACAAAATCCTAGCTTGCTGCTACACAATCATTCAAATTAAATTCAAAGAGGAAGTAAAATAAAGTTTTATTTTCTTTCAAGAGGCAATATCAGATGAGGGATAAAAAATCCAGATTCAGTGCCAAGACAACTAGAGTAACTGATCCATACTGGTCATGTGACCCTGGGTAAGTCACTTAAATCTCCCTATGGGCTAGAAAACTCTAACAATATAAGTTACAGAGAAGATGATGCCTGGCATTGCTAAAGGGAAGTTCCTCATGTGGAAGTTCCTTGTACGAATGAAATTATGGATCCAGCATCTTTCCTTATCCCTTATTTAGTTATACTAGGATTAACTTAAAGACTGTATACCTGTCAATTTAATCATTCATCTTTCCAGAATCACCTTTAGATGTTCCTTAAGCCAAATGTCAAAGTCATTTACTATAATACCTAATTCTATGTGTTTATTTATCATGATCTTTATTTTTAAAATCCTCTATTAGATAACCTGAGATCTGTGCATAAACATAAATGGAAAATGGCTTTTTGTTAGATAGAAAATTATAGCATTATACATAGTTATTTATACATATGTAGTTTAAACAAAAAATATATTTATATAGAGTATAATGAGAATATATGTATATAATTAAACCTACATGTATATATATGTATATATATTATATAGGTGTAAATGTACATGAAATGTGCATATAGATATATAATTTAAATAGAGAATGAATTTTTTGCAAGTTCCAATGACATGCTGGAATGATACTGATAACTTTTACTTGGGTTTCTACTAAATGATACTTAGATACACAAAAATTTAAATCTGGATGGGACCTCAATGATGATCTATCTAGAATGGCTTAGTAACTGGACTTTGTAAGAAAAATCAGCCAAGAAAATCATCCTACTAAAAGAGATTTCCCATGTGCCATTTAAAATTGTTGTAAGCCCGGGAGACTACATCTCCCAGGACTCTCTGCTACAGCTCCCCCCAACATACACACACACACACACACACACCTTCCACTTCCTTTATGGGAGGTGTCAGAGAAAGTATAAAAGAGAAAGTTTGGCACCTTTTCACTCTCTCCCTACCCTGGAGTCTCTGCTCTCTCACCTGGAGGCTGGCTGACTCTCTCTGATCCTAGACTCTCTCTACCCAGGAGACCCTTTCCCCCTAACTAACCCTTTTCTTTTCCTAATCTAAATAACACCTAGCTATTCTAAACCCTACATTGCTCTCTAATCTTTTATTTGAGCCCCGAAGGGCTCTGGTCAATTTCCCCCTGCCTGGACAGGGGACTGCTGTCTTCTTTTCCCTTCCTTTCTCTTCCTTTCCCTTCCTTTCCCTTCCTTTCCCTTCCTCTCTCCTTTCTCTCATCTATTCTTCCTTCTACCTATCTTCCCTTCTCCCCCTCCATCCACTAGAATCAAACATTTATGTTTTAAAAGTATTTTCACAGAAATTACCTCATTTAATACACATAACCCTAGAAGTAATCAAGGAAGGAATTATGATTCCCTTTTTTGCAAATGAAGAAGTTAAAGTTCAAAAAAGTTAAATGAACTTTCCCAAAATCACACAACTCCTTAGTAGCAAAGCCAGGGCTAGAATTCAGGTCTTCTGAGTTCTAGTTTTAGTACTGTTTCTAGTACTCTAGTAACTTAGAACTAGTAACTTAAGTTGAGAAAAAGACTAGCAACATAAGTGGAGAAAAAAGGGACTATATTTAATAACAAGACAACTTGCATCTTTATAATTACTTCTCTTTTTTTGCTCTGAAAACATACTAAGTATTGAACACTTAACTTTTAAAACCCAAACATACAATTCCTTCTTTTCCTATATACTTTATTTCTCACAATCCCTTAGCAAGCTCCAGAGAGCAACCAAACTGTCCTTGGGTCAACAGAGCCCCTAGGTGGCTAGAATGAGAATGAACTGCTTTAAAACTTTTTTCCCTGTCTTGTTTTACTCAGGGAGAACTTTCCAAACATACTTGGCTTGCTTTTTTTTGCTTATAGTTCATTGAATTTTACCTCAGACAATCTCTTTCACACACACACACACACACACACACACACACACATCCTCTTGAACCCTCTTGTTTCTTTCCCACTCTCTTCTAATTCTAAGGGAAAATACTCCCCTCAATCTTTTCCCTTTTTTTCCTTCTTCATCTATGACTTTCTTATTTTAATTCTTTGTGTAAGAGTAGAGTTAATGATACACTTCTATAAAGCCATAAAATTTGAAATTAAATATTTCATAAAGAGTGATGAACCCTTTCTCCAAGTCCTTTGAAATTTCTTAGAAATCTCATTCATAATCTTTGTAAATCCCCATTATTATCCTTGCTCTTGAATTAAAAATATTTTTCTTCAAGCACTAATATTTAAGATATTTAGAAAAACCAATTAAAAATAACTTTAAGATTTTGAAACCAACTCTTCTATTGACATTTTTGTTTATATATTACCTAAACATTTAAAAAAGAGAAAAGTCAGCTAAACTGATCAGCACAATGTAATATGCAATATTCCCCATTGGTGAACCCTTCATAAAAGCTTATTTAACAAATGTATGAATGAATGAATGAAACAACAGTTGCAAAAAAGCAGGAGGATGGTGTTGTCTTCTCATATCTTTGGGTCAAACCATGGTTTTTGTAATTTCTCAACATACAGTCTTAATTGTTTTGTGGTTGTTCTTGTTACTTGCATTGTCATAGTCATCAAGTATATTATAGTCCTATTTACTTAACATTGTATCATTTTATGTAAGTATTTCCATGTTTCTTTATATTCACTATATTAGTTTTCATAATATCCCATTTTAACCTTGTGCCACAACTTATTTTCTAGTCCCTTATAAATGGACATCAACTTTGTTTCCACTTCTTTACTGTCACAAAAAGTGCTGTTATAAATCTTTAGATGTATAGAAAAACTTTGTTTTTGTCACTGACCTCTTTGCAATATACATCTAGAAGGGGAGTCTCTGGGAGACAGGGCATGGACATTTTAGTCAGTTTTTTGCATAATTACAAATTTCAGAAAATGACACATTTGTGAACCAATACTTAGTATTGAGTCCAAGAAAGAAGGTAAGGAGGAAGAAAGAAAGAAAGAAAGAAAGAAAGAAAGAAAGAAAGAAAGAAAGAAAGAAAGAAAGAAAGAAAGAAAGAAAGAAAA
>NC_058133.1:410072333-410091465 GCF_016433145.1 Gracilinanus agilis | reverse complement strand
AGGAAGGAAGGAAGGAAGAAAACAGTTTTCAGAGAGTAAAAATGATTTATATTAACATCTCACAGTGAGTTACTACCAGAACCAGAGCTAAGGCCTAAGTCTTCTGACTCTTAATCTATCTTAACTCTGTGTTATCTTCTCCTTAATATTAATTAATTAATCATATCAGGCAACAAATCATATCAGTAGGCTCCATAGTGAATGAAATTCAAGTCAGGCATAGAGCACTGAATGAGATCCACAGAGCCTCCCTGGGACCTTGGACAACCAGAGAGCACTAGAAATGTAAGAGGCTCAAGAATAAGTTAGGTATTGTTATATGGGGTATGGTGGTTCTGTGGGATGGGCCTCATGAAGATGGCCCAAGATCCTTAGATGGTATGTGGATCTAAGCTGAGTGAGGAGAGGGATGCCTGGATGGCCACCAAGGTGTACTGGTAACCACCAGGGCTTATAAATGTTTGTCTCAGCTGAGCACCTGACCCCACCTACAGTGCCCAAGCCAAAGTGATGGAGTGAGAAGCTGTATATTAATCCACACAGCTCCTCTGGTTACTTGGCTTGGGGTTGGGTTAATGGATAAGGGTTTATAATGAGATTAATCGGTAATAAGTTCAGATACTGTGGTTTTAACAAATATTTCCCTTTCCCCTTAGTTGTAGTTATTAAATTGCTCTTTAGAATGACACCAGTCTTCACTTAACTTAGTTCAAGGCTTTAACTCTAATACACTCTAAGGGGTATGATCCAGGATAAGGAAAGTGGTGTTGGGGATGGCTATGCTAAACTATGGGTACTAGATTTGGCTAATTAATCACTACTTAAGTTGGCAGCTGGCTGGAGAGGTTCTCTCCCTCTCAGACCCTCGTCAGGCTTGGCCATGGCTTTGACCATGTAAATGAGGGTTTGTAATGTTCTTGATGATAGATGTTAGCTGTGTATCTCTCAGCCCTATTCAGCAACAGGTGAATTGATATTTGAGGCAATAAGGTACAGGTGCTAGTGTTTCAGGTCTATTGGCCTACCAACCCACCACCCAGGACCTTCTCAAAAATGAGACCCTAAAAGGCTCAGCCCCTGGGTTTTTAATAGCGGTGGTAGCAACTGTCTTTTGCCGCTGGCTCATGCCATCTGGGTAAGTTCTAAATTCTATAGCTGTCAGTTGTCACTCAAGTTGGTCTCCATCTTCTTCCCAGAGGTTGCTATAACAGTATGTAATGTAGATTGGGGTGTAGAAAGTAAAAAAGTAATTGCTAAGATCTATATTAGCCTACTTCAGACTAGAGCAAGAACTAACGGACAAATAGCCTTGCTGCCAGATTCATTCACTGATTCACTCACCATTGTTGTTATTCTTGTTACTCAATTGGGTCTGACCTCAATTGGAATCTTCTGGCAAAGATATTGGATTGGTTGGCCATTTCCTTCTCTAGCTCATTTTATAGATGAAGAAACTGAGACAATAAGATTAAGTGACTTGCCCAGTCACAGAGCAAGGAAGTATCTGTGGCCAGATTTGAACTAAAGAAGATGATTCTTCCTTACTCTAAGATCATCATTCTATCCTCTATGCCACTGAACTTTCTCATTCACTCATCATAGTTCTTCAGAATTTCTTCTAATCTATATATGTTTTCCTTTAAACTAGCAACAACCTCCTGTCTTTCCTATGAAGATGGATTTGAAATAAAATGACAATAAAAATTGTTGAAAATATTTTTGTTGCTAATATTTCACACTTGCCATGACTTTTGAGCCATTTGTTTCTCAGCAGAATACATACCTTCTCATCAATGATGCCTATAGCACCTGTGAATGACAGGAACATTAAGCATCTATGTGCTAAGTGCTATTAAGGCCATTAAAATTCATTATGGGGGACATTACTTCATTTTCCTGCAAGTTAAATAAGTAATAGTGCTTGCTGTGAATTCTAGTAATGGAAAAAGGCAACAGCTTCTGTTATACAGGGTGGTAGCGTGTTTCTGTTAGATGGGCCTGACAAGCTGGCCCCAGATCCCTGGATGGTAAATGGATCTAGGCTGAGCGAGGAGAGGGATGCCTGAATGGCCACCAAGGTGTACTGATAACTGCCAGGGTTTATGAATGTTCAGCTCAGCTAAACACTTGATCCCACAAACAGTGCCCAAGCCAAAGTTATCGAGTGAGAAGCTCTATATTGTTCACACAGCTCTTCTGGTTACTTGGCTTGGGGTTAGGTTAGAGCAGGGGTCGGCAACCTTTTTGGCCGTGAGAGCCATAAACGCCACATTTTTTAAAATAGAATTTCATGAGAGCCGTACAGTGCTCACAGTGCGCTCCTGTAACAGCGCCTGAAAAAAAATTGACTTTATGGCTCCTGCAGAAAGAGCCATATCTGGCCCTCAAAAGAGCCAGATATGTCTCGAGAGCCATACGTTGTCAATCCCTGGGTTAGAGGATAAAGGTTTTTAGTAAGGATAATTATTGGTATTGAGTTGAATAATGCTGAATGAACAGGATTTTAGTAAATCCCCTTTTCCCTTTGACAGTAATTATTCACTTGCTCTTGGAATGAAATCAGTCTTTACTTGAACTATGTTTCAAAGGGTTTAATGCTATAATTCAAAGGGGTAGGATTCAGGATAAGGAAAGTGTTGTTGCAGATGGCTATGCTAAACCTATGGAAGTTAAATTAGGCTAATCAATAAGAAACATGTTGGCAGCCAGCTGGAGAGGCTTCTCTCCCTCCCAGACCATGGTCAGACCCTGCTGTGGTCTAGACCAACTGAAAGGAAGGGATTGTGATATTCTTCTTGATAGCCGGTGTTGATGTTTATCTCTCAGCCTTGTTCAGTAATAGGTAAGTTGATATTATGAGATAATCAAGTACAGGTGCTGGATATGCAAGTCTATAGGCCTACCCACCCTTCACCACCCAGGAGCCCCTTCTCAAAAATGAGACCCTGAAGTCTTCTGCCCCTGGGCTTTTATAGTGGTAGTCTCAACTGCCTTTGCCCCTGTCTCATGCCATCTGGGTAAATTCCAAGTTCTATGACCAATGATCTATCACTCAAGCTGGTCTCCATCTTCTTCACAGAGGTAACCTATCACACTTCTTCCTGAGCAGTGGGGTGCTATCTATGCACAGAGGAAGTGAAGTTCATATAGGATGTCAAATTATTAATGGAACTTCAAGCATGCAGTCAATCAAACAGTATAGTACAAAGAGTAGGATAGCACCCAGAGAAAGGAGATTATAACCAATGAGTTGATATACCCTTGCTTATTAATGAGAGTAAGCAAAAGAAGGAAGGAAAACTAGAAGATTACATTTTTTTCACTATTTCTTTAGGTGATGACTCCCATATTTTGAATGATAATATTCATTGAGAAAGTTGCCTAATCTTTTAAAATCTCAGCTCCTAGGGGTAGGTAGGTGGTTCAGGGGTTTGAAAGCCAGACCTAGTAGTGGGAGTGGAAATTATAACATTTCATTTACTTCCCTTACTTTTTTATTATTTTTTTTAGTTCAACTTATCTAGTTCTGAAGGGAAAAGGTTGAGGTCCCCCACTAGTATGATCTTACTATTTTCTCCTTAAGCTCCTTTAATTTCTCCTTTAGAAATCTAGATGCAATACCACTTGGTGTTTAAATGTTTAGTAATGATATTACTTCATTGTTTATAGTACCTTTTAGCAAAATGTAATTTCCTTTCTTATCTCTTTTAATATTATCAATTTCTACTTTAGCTTTGTCTGGTTGATTGCTGCATCTGCTTTTTTTTGACTTTAGATGATGCATAATAAATTCTGTTCCAACCTTTTACCTTGATCTGTGTGTGTCACCCTGCCTCAAATGTGTTTCTTGTAAACAACATATAGTAGGATTCTGGTTTTTAATCCACTTTGCTATCCCCTTCCATTTTATGGGTGAGTTCATCCATTCACATTCAGTGTTATGATTACTAGCTGTGTATTTCCCTCCATCATATTATCCTCTTTAGATCCTGATCTATTCCCTTTCACTTTTTTCTTCCTCACCAGCATTTTGCTTTTTGTCAGACACCCCCATCCTGACTTCCTCCTCGCCTGGTCGCAGTTCTAAGGAAGAAAAGAGTTCTTGGAGTTACTCAGAGACCAGTACAAAGGCCAGTATAGTATTAAACACAGCTCCCTATACATCATACCACCTTAGGAGCACTGAAGACTTATAGAGCCCAAGAGCTAGCCCTAAAGGCAGTGACATAAAGAACTTGAAGCTTGAACAATGCTCTCTTCACCACAAATAAAGAGTCCAAAATTAACATTTTTTTAAAAAAGAAAAGGCTGGAAAATGAGCAATCATCATCATCAACAACAACAAAAGAAAATCAATGTAGAAAGTTTTTTTGGTGGCAGGTAAGACCACAACACAAACTCAGAAGAAGACAACAAAGTCAATACTGCTGCATTATAAACCTTCAAGAAAAATATGAATCGTACTGAAGTCAAAAAAGAATTAATGGAGGACCTGAAAAGGGATTTTTAAAATGAAATAAAAGAGGTAAAAGAAAAATTGGAAAAATAAATAACTGATACAAGAAAATCAGGAGATGGGTAAAGGAGGTATAAAAACTTGAAGAAATCAATACTTAAAAAAACAGAATAGGACAATTGGTAAAAGAGGCAAAAATATCCAATGAAGAGAAGAACTTTTTAAAAAGCAGAATTGGCCAAATAGAAAAGCATATACAAAAAAGATACACACAAAAGATATATAAAATGCCCTAAAGAGAAGAATTTCTGAAAAGTCAGAATTTGCCATTTTAAAAAAAGGATACAAAATTAACTGAGGAAAAGAATTCTTTAAAAAGTAGAGTTGGCCTAATGGAAAAGGAGGCACAAAAACTAACTCAAGAAAATCATGCTTGAAAATTAGAATTAAGGAAATGGAAGCTATGAGACATCTAGAAACAATCAAAGTCAAAAGAATGAAAAAATTGAAGAAAATTTGATGTATCTCATTGGAAAAAAACAACTTACATAGGAAATAAAATCAAGAGAGATAATCTATGAATTTTTGGATTACCTGAATGTCATGATCAAAAGAAGAGTTTAGAGGTCATCTTTAAATAAATCATCAAAGAAAAAGTGCCCTGATATCCTAAAACCAGAGGGCAAAATAGAAATTGAAAGAATCCACCAATCACCTCCTGAAAGAGGTTCTCAAAAGAAAACTCCCAGGAATATTATAATCAAATTCCATAACTCCCAGATCAAGGAGGAAATATTGTAAGCAGTCAAAAGAAACAATCAAATATCAAGGAGTTAGGATAATACAAGATTTAGCAGCTTCTACATGAAAGAAAAAGGGAGCCTGGAATATGTTATTCCAGAGGGCAAAGGAGCTGGAACTTCAATCAAGAATCACTTAGCCAGAAAAACTGAGCATAATCCTACAGTGGGGAAATGGGCATTCAATGAAATAGAGGACTTTCAAATACTTCTAATGAAAAGACTTGAGCTGAATGGAAAATCTCACTCTCAGATACAAAGACTTAAGCATAAAAAGGTAGGCAAGAAAGAGAAATCAAAAAACTTTCAAAAGAGTTAAACTATTTACATACCTTCATGAGAAGATGATTCTTGTAATTTCTAAGAACTTTATAAATATTAAGGCAGTTAGAAGGAATATACTTAGAGATGGGCAACAGTGTGAGTTGAATATGTTGGGATGATGTAAAAAAATAAAATTAATGTATGATCAAGAGGAATGCATTAGGAGGAGGGGGAAGGGCTAAATAGAATGGGTTAAATTATCTCACATAAAAGGCATGAAATAGCTTTTACAGTGGAGGGCAAGATAAGAGAGATGGGGAGTAGAGAACATGAACCTTAATCTCATCAGAATTGGCTCACTGAGGGAAGAGCATACACAATCAATTGAAAATAGAAATCTATCTTATTCTATAAGAAAATATGAGGGGAAAGGGCATAAGAAAGGGAATAGGGCTAATAGAAAAGAGAGCAAATTGGGGGAGGTTGTGGTCAGAAACTAAGCATGGGTAAATAGGATGGAGAATAATACATAGTTATCATAATGGTGTAAAATTGTTTTTTGAAAGTCTCTCTAATAAAGCGTCATTCCTTAAAATCGTAGAGAAATGAGTTAAATGTATAAGAATACAAGTCATTCCCCAATTGATAAGGGGTCAGAGGATCTGAACCAGTTGTTCTTAACAAAATAATTAAAACTCTATAGTCACAAAAAATGCTGTAAGTCACTATTAATGAGGTAAATGCAAATTAAAACAATTCTGAAGTACCACTCCATTTTTATGAGATTGGCTATTATGACAAAAAAAGGAAAATGACAAAACTTGGAGGGGATGTGGGAAAATTCATGCATTGTTGAGGAAGTTGTGAATTGATTCAACCTTTCTGGAGAACAATTTGGACCTATGCCCAAAGGGCTATAAAACAGTACATATCCTTTGACCCAGAAATATCATTGCTCGGTTTGTATCTCAAAGGAATAAAAAACCAAAAGGGGAGGAACCTAAATGTATAAAAATATTTAAAGCAATTCTTTTGTGGGACCAAATAATTGGAAAGTGAAGGGGACCCATCATTTGGGGAATGACTAAATTATAGAATATAATTGTAATGAAATATTATTGTATTTTAAGAAATGATGAGTAGGAGGAGCTCAAAAAACCTGGAAAGACTTACAGGAACTGAAGCAAGTTAAAATGAGCAGAACCAGGAAAACATTATACATGGTGACAGTTATATTGCATGATGAACAATTGAGAGTAATTTGGATATTCTCAGCAATACAATGATCCAAAACAATCCCAAAAGACTCATGATAAAAAATGCCATCTGCTTCCAAAGAAGGAACTAATGGAGTCTGAATCCAGACCAAAAGAAGCATCACTCTCTTTCTTAATTTTTTTGTTTTAGTTTTATTCCACAAAAAGGATTAATATAGAAAAGTGTTTTACACAATTACATATGTATGACACTGCTTACCATCTTGGAAGGGTTAGGGGAGGGAGGGAGAGAATTTGGGATTAAAAAAATTTTTTTAATGTTGGAATTTTTTTACATGTAATTGGGGAAAAAATATAAGAAAATGTAATTAAAAGGAAATAAAAATTTTATAGATGTTGAAACAAACAAAAATGGTCTCAATAATTTTGTCTGTAATATGACACTCTAGGATCCAGTATGGCTTATCTGTTTACTTCCTAATAATATTTTGAAGTTTGTATTTGTAGCATGGAGATTTGCCACCAAATTGTTTCTTTCTAGATAGCTGCTAGAAGCTAAAGTTCTGCAACCTGAACAATATGTTGCACAGTTTCTACCACTTCATTGCATAATCTGAATTAATGAATGTCTGGGCTTTTAACATAAAATTTCCTGTAATTCCTGGTGACAGTGACTGGATTTTAGATTTTCATCATACCTTAGGAATTTGTTCTTTAATCAACCTCTTTGTTAACACATTGTTGAGTTCATAGGAGCATTACTGATAGAATGACTTTTGATTCACTCTTGGATCTCAGCCATTTCATTGATTCCATATAGAGATAAAATTCTTTGTTACGTTCAATAATCGTGATTGGATATGCTTCTTGAAGATACATTCTGAAGTGGGGGGAAAATAGGTTAAATGTGTTTATTTTTTAAAATTTTAATTTAATTTTTTGTATGTTGATATAATTTTTAATAATCATTTTCTGACATTTTGCAATCTACATTTTCCCCTCCCTTGCACACTTTCCCCATTCCCAAAATTGTAGGTGGTATGATAATGTAGGTTGTAAATGTATACATATTGCCTCCCCTCATTAGAGAAGACCATGTTGTGAAAGAAGATGCATATCGCTTACACCAAGAAAAATTCATGGAGGAAATAAAGTGGAAAATGTTATGCTTCAACCTGCATTCAGACTCTTTCATTTTCTTCTCTGATGGTGGACAGCCATTTTTGGTTGTCCCCCAGTCCCTGAGGGTTGTCTTGGATCCTTGCATTGCTGACAATTTGTGGATTCATTCTCTTATAATGTGAAATGATTTTTTTTTGGAAAAAAAGTTTTTCTATAAATTTTTTGCTTCTTTTATCATCTCTGAAAATATCTATCAATCCTTTTTTCCTCCTTTTTGATGAAGAATTATTCATTTCTCTACAGCTGCCTTGAGTCAATAAACCTTTTTTCTTCATTAGCAATATATAGGTTTTTCTTTGGATGCCTTCTAGATCCACAACTGCCCATTTTAGCATGCCAAAAGTATACATTAAGATTACTTAGCATTAGGTATGTCTTAATGCTCTAAATGTATACTCCCTATTTTTTATAAAATTTCAGCACAGAAGTCAATCTTTTTATATATACAACCTTAACTACTTTGTAATCAATTAATCTTTCCTGGAAAAGACTAGATTATTTTTATCAGTTTCTCCCATTGGTTTGATTTGGCCTCTAAATCAAACTCAAAGCTTTCAGTTTCTATCCTTTCTTGACTCATTTTAAGAATTTTACACTTAGAGGGTTCAGATGGCAATTCAATATATATGGGAAAAAAATTTTTACAAGATGAAGTAGATGTTCAATATGTTTATTTTCACATAGTTTGTTGTTATTCATGTATAGGAAATGATCAATACAATGTCTTTGTCCAACTTTTTTTTTATCTGGAAAGTCCTTTGTTTTTATATTCAGGAATGATAATGAATTTAAGATTAAGGCAGAACCATAATGTCCCTCTAGTGGCTCCCTGCCAATAGTTCCCAATATTCTTGTTTAGTTGTGTTTTAAATAAACATGTGGACATCAAATACACTTGTGCTTTAATAATACATTAATATATTTTAGGTATCTGCAATAGATGACCAATTCAAAAATGGTGAACTGAGTCAAAAGTTTTACAATAATCAATAAAGTCAGAGGGCAGCCAGGTAGCTCAGTGGATTGACAGCCAGACCTGGAGAAGGGAGATCCTGGGTTCGAATCTGGCCTCAGACACTTCCTAGTTGTGTGATCTAGGCAAGTCACTTAACCCCATCATCCATTGCCTAGCCTTTACTGCTCTTCTTAGAATCACAGTATTGATTCAAAGATGGAAGGTAAGGGGTTTTGTTTTTAAAAAATAATAAAAGCAGTATAAATGTTCATAGTGTTTTGGGGGTGGTTTGTTAAACAAACAACAAATACTTCTACCCCTGGGATTTGAGAGGTACATCCATTTTTGTTCCTTAGACAATTTAGTGTGTTCTTGTAAATGTTAATAGATTTTTGGGAGTGATATAAGCATTAAATGTTTTATATAAAGTGCATAAAAGCATACTCTACCTATATTTGGAGAAGTTGCTGGTGACTTCATCTTTTGGCAGTAAACACCTGATTCCTTCTGTTAAGAAATGTTTGATCAGGCATGCCTTAGAGTAGAAGATGGTCAAGTGCTTTTCCTTTAAGTCATGTGCTTTTGAACTAATAATTATGCATCTTATTTTTTCCAGTTTTGCAAAGAAGCCACAATTTTAGTCACTCTAAAGTAACTGTTCCATCATTCATTAAATTAATAGTAGGCAAGCCTTCTGTTTCAAGAGAGACCCAACTTGGGTTTTCATTGTGTTAAAACACATGGATGACAAGAAATTTTACACATATGCCCCTTTGGGGGTTTCATTCTCAACTCTAATTTCTTCATTTCTCAATCCTCTTTGTATTGAAAGATTGATGTTTGTTTGTTTTAGGGTATTTGCACAGATTTGACTACTCTTTATCACCTTTATATCAAGAAATTCTGATAGACTTTTTGTTTTTCTCATGCATGTGGCATCTTTCATTTAGTTGGATGACATCATGTTCATATTTTCCATTGATCAACAGGCTAGTTATTGATGAAAACTTTAGCTAGTTTTCTCAGGACTCTTTTCCCATAATATTTGCTTCTTGTGCTTAGAAGCATTCCTTTTCTCTGATAGTCCTTTTGCTGGCAACAACTTTTGCTGGGCCAGTTAGTGATACTGGAGTGGTTCACCAGTTCCATTTCTAAATCATTTTACAGATGAGGAAACTGAGGCAAACAGTGTTAAATGATTTGCCCAGAGTTATACAGCTAGTCAGTGTCTGAGGCCAAATTTGAATTCATGAAGATGTGTTCTGATTTCAAACCATTGCTATACCCACTGGACTACCTAGTTGCCTAGTGCTACATAATTTAGCTCTATCAATTTCTTTGACTCATTGGGATAGTTGCATCACACTTTATTTGTAGTATAGGAATTTGTCTTTTGTTAGTTTCTGAAAGATAATGATTTTCTGTTGTATAATTCTAGGAAGTATCTTGCTAGGCCTTTTTAGGGGCTAAATTTTACAGATTATAGTGGTACTTCACACTTTTTCCTTATATAACCTTCACTGATCACTGTCTGGGTCATTATGCTCAATACTTCTATAACTTCTGGTAACTATGAACTGATCCTCAATTGTCTTTTAAAAACCTCTGTCTATAAATTATTCCGAATGATTCTACCATTTGTTCAATTCTCTTGTTGAAATATTAGTGATAGAATTAATTTGAATGTCTGTAGGGAAATTTTGAAAAAGCTCTGGCTATAGGGGAATTTTATTTTCCTTTAAGGACATTTCAATTAAACAAAGGAACTCTTTTGATTTTAGGTATTTAGTGACCACTGTCTGAACTTAATAAGTGAAGTTCCCCTATTTGTCCTTATATGTATATTAGCACATAAGAATTGAATCCTTGGGCGACCCACAATGTGCCTTTGTTAAGTCATTAATCAAGAGCCTGCATTTCTTTCTAGACTCTATAACTGAGATCAGTTCAAACAATTTTTACCTGGTTCATTTAAAACAACTGCTTTGAGCCAGTTCAGGTAAGCTCCTATTTGAATTGAGCTCATGTGCCAAGAGTTTCCTGTACCATTGAGTGATTCCCAGAGATCTTCTCCCTGCTGCTAGGGACATAAGCTCCTCCATTTATTCTTCTTTATTCTTTTTATTTTTGTTGTGTAGGTGTTTTTTATGATCTCCGAACCTGAATGATCTGAGTCTGAGTAGTTAGCAGTATCACTCATGGAGGGCCTTTTGATTCCACTCTTGGAACTTAGCTCCTTCAAAGGCAAAACCAGTGGCAAATAACATTGTCAGACTTCACTATTGTTTGGTCAAATGATCAATTCATTCAAAAAGCATTTACATATGTTTTAAATCTTTTTATCTTATATTTTTAGAACTATCAATCTTCTTTTGACTATTTGATAAGAAAGTATTAATGTTTCTTTAACTGCTTTAGAGTCATGGAGCCAGTGATTCATAATTATTTTGTGAACTTTTTTATGATTTAAATAATTTATTTTTTTAGAAAAAATTTTCCATGGTTACATGATTCCTGTTTTTATTTTCCCCTTCACCCCCTCTTCAAACCTCCCTCCACAATATCCAATGCGCATTTCCACTGGTTTTAACATGTGTGAACAGTCAAGATTTATTCACATATTATTGATAGTTGCATTGGTGTGGTCATTTAGTGTCTACATCCCCAACCATGTCCACATCAATCCATGCATTCAAGCGGTTGTTTTACTTCTGTGTTTTTACTGCAGTTCTTCCTCTGAATGTGGGTAGTGTTCCTTTCCATAAATCCCTCAGAATTGTCTTGGGTCATTACGAGCTTTTGTTAGGATAATTTCTGTTTTTTAACCAGTTCTTTGCTTTCATTGGTTTAGCAAGATCACAATGATGGATATTAATAACTGCTCCAAAACTTAGTCTACCTGTGAAACCAAAAAATTAAGGGATTTCCTGAGGGTCACAACGATCCTATGCATCAGAGCCTAAGGCTGAATCCAGATTTTCCTGATATCAAGCCTACATCTCTAGCCACCAGATATTCCTTCCACAAATAGCATTAGCCTAAAATGAAAATCTTCGCAAAAGTTCTTCAATGGAAACTCAGTCAAATCAAGAAAAAAATCATTGATATTTATTGTCTATTAAAACTAGGGAAGGATACTTGATAAGAAATTCCATAGATTTCTTTAAAATTTATTTAGTAAATTTAATATTTCAATTAGCCAACATCCACATATAGTTAAACAAATTGATTTTATACCAATATAACTGGTAAAAAATAATTTGGGATCACTTATTGAATGAAACATTATAATACAATCCTTTTTTAATACTTTAATAAAACATTCATATCATTGCTTGAAATATGTTGGCCATTAGCTGGATATGGGAAGTGTTTTTGTTTTAAAGATACTTTTACTAGGATCTGATATATACTATCATATAACAATATAATGATATCTGGCATATGCTAATACTTCAAAGGGCTGGTGATTTCATTGATATAGAGACAATTTCTTTTTTCCAAAAAACTCTTATCTTCTATCTTAGAATTGATTTTAATTATGGGTTCCAAGACAGAAGAGTAGTAATGGCTAGGCAATTGGGGTTTTGACTTGCCCAGGGTCACACATCTAGGAAGTGATTTGGACCCAGGTCCTCTTGACTCCTGACTTTGTGCTTTATCCCCTGTGCATCCTAGCTGCCATTATAGATACTACTTCTAATGAAGCAGACCCTGACCTATTGCTCAAAATTCTAAATATTCAACTAAAAATTAGTTTAAACCATTAAGAAAGTAGCAGGATATAAAATAAACCCACAAGAAAAGACAGTAAGAGATAATCTATTTAAAATAACCATAGTTAGAAAAAAAGACCTAGGAGGTTACCTGCCAAAGTCCATGAACTATATAAACATAATTATAAAATACTTTTCATACAAAATAAGTAAGATTTAAATAATTCAAGAAATATTCATTGTATATGTGTGGGCAAAGCCAACATAATTAAAATGATAATTCTATCTAAAGCCATCTACTTATTCAATGCCATTCCAATTAAATTACCAAAAATTATTTCGCTGAATTAGAAAAAAATAAGAAGAAAGTTCAAATGGTAGAACAATTCCAGAATATCAAAGGAATTAATGAAAAAATGTAAAGGAAGGAGGTCTATAATTAAATGACAATTCTACCTAACCTGATCTACTTATTCAACATTATCCCAATTAAATAACCAAATGTATAGAGAATTTTGTCAAATTTATAAGAATATGGGACAACCCCCCAATTTACAAATGATCAAAATATATGAGCAGAAAGTTTTTGGATAAAAAAATAAAAAAAATATATATATATATATAACCATATGCAAAAAATGCTCTGGATCATTACTGATTAAAGTCATGCAAATCAAAACTACTCTGAGGTATATCTTATACATATCAAATTGATTAAAACGAAAAAAAGAGTAAAATGACAAATGTTGGAGGGGTTGTGGGAAAATGGGGATACTAATACACTGTTGATGGAACTGTGAGCTTATCCAAACATTTTGGAGAGCAATCTAGAATTATGCTCAAAGAGTTATAAAACTATATATGCCTTTTGACTCATCTATACAACTATTAGTTTATTTCCCAAGATGATAAGGTAAAAGGAAAATAATTTATGGGTTCTAAAATATTTATTGCAGTTCTTTCTGTGATGTCAGAGACCTGGAAGTTCAGAAGATGTCCATCATTTTGGTATGGCTCAACAAGTTGAAGCATATGATTGTGATGGGATGATGAGCCGGTTAACTTTAGGGGAATAAATAGAAAGACTATATGAAATTATGAAGAGTAAAAAGAGCAGAACAAAGAGGACATTAGAAATAGCAACAGAAATATTGTTTGAAGAATGATTTGTGTATTTCCACCTCCGGAAAAAGAACTGATAAATAGAAACAATGAAAACATAGTTTTATAAATACATATATCTTTTTGTTAAATAATTCCTTCTTGAGTGTGAGGAAGGTGAGGGGATACCTGGGAATTTCAATGTAATGAACAAAGAAATTAGTTAAAAATAATAAATAAAATGAGCTGGAGAGAGGGAAAAAAGGAAGTCAATGAAATAGGAAAAAAATCCTTATGTCAAGTCTCTCTAATAAAGGTCTAATATAAAAGATATGTATGGAACTGGTTCAGATATAGTATGTTCCAAAAGTCTTAGTACAATTTTAAGATATAATAGCTTAAAACTGCATTAAGATTTTTAGGACATGCCCTATATATAAAGTTAAGATGTATTTTTCAATAGGAAAATGGGAAAAATAATCTATATGTATACTAGATAGTTCTCAAAAGAAGAAAAGCAAGCTATTAATAATCATATAAAAATACTTTAAATCAATAATAACAAGGGAAATGTAAATTAAAAGGACTCTGAATTCTACTTTATTATAGGCCAGTCTAGGAAATTCAGAATTGAAGCTTAAAATAATATGAAGCACTACTGGGTCATAAAATACAATTAAAAACAACTGTATTTACTAAGAGACTGAAGGAATCCATTTTAAAGCATATAAGATCAGATCAGAGTAAGACATGACTCCTTTCTCCTCTAGAATCTGTAGTAAGCTAGATCTGAGGTATTTCTCCAGAAGTCAGAAAGAGATCAAGTGAAGCTTCTGACCCCAATTTTCACTATGTCACTCAATTTGTTTTTTATGTCTCAGACTTCAAAAGTAGTCTAAATATCTGAGCTTGCAGGTAGAGTGGTGAAAGGGGTGGGGGGGGGAAGGAGATAGTGTGGGGAGAGCAAGAAAGTAGAAATGGGGAAGAGAGAATACAACCCAGAAGAGGTCAAGGCATCTGTTGAAGAGTAGAGAAGTCCAGAGAGTGAATTGAACTAGATGCAAAGTTACCATGGCTTCATGAAGTGATGGTCCTAGCTATAGAGTAACCATTCAAGACAGTAGACCTCAAGATAGATATTTCTCCAGGTTGGGAAGATGGATAGGGAGGAAATCAAGAAATCTGGGGAATGAGTCTACCTGGAAGCAAAGGTAGCAAAGCTGGATCCACTTACTAAGTAGTGATTCTGGATAGAGACTCCACAATTCTGACAGTGGGACTGAAGGGAGAGTTTTCTCCAGAGTGAGAAAGTGGTTAGTGAAAAGAAGAGATGCCCAGATTATGAGTCAAGTAGGAGTGAGTATTTTTAGCATTATATAAGATCTAGAAACTAAGAGGATCCCCATTAATCATGGAATGGTATAGAATGTTGTATATAGACATAATGGATTGTTATTGTGCCACAAGAAAATGTAAACTAAAATGGAATTCAGAGAAACCTGGGAAGAATTTTATGAACTCATCCAGTGTGAGTTGAGATTAACCAGGAAAACAAAGTACATGACTACAACATTTTAAAGAAAAACAACTTTGAAATACTTATGAATATTAACCAATGCGATATTTGACTACAACTCCAGAAGACTGATGGTAAAACATGCTTCCCATTTCTCAAAATAGGGGTAATGGACCAAAAAGGGCCTGGCTTCATCAGTACAGATGAAACCTACATTTTCAGCTTGGCTAATAATGTATATTTGTTTTGTTTGATTATGGTTATTTATTATGAGAGAAGGATTTTGTTTTTCTTTTGCAGAAGTGGGAATTAGAGATGGTAAATGTAGTAGTGATAGCAATTTCAAAAAATAATAAAATAGAGAAGGTTAATGAAGCATTTAAAAATGAGCAGCAAAGATAAGAGTTTGTTCGGAGGTTGATATACAACTTTAAAATAAGAATATGCATGCAATATCAATTTAGTTTCATATGCAACCCTCTTTTTTATTCTTTCTATATATAAGTATTCATGTGCATTATAATTTTCCAGGCTCAGAATAGCAAAAATAATCAAAATTAAAACAAATTCTTATAGTTCCTACATCCCATGATTTTGAGAATTAAATCAGATAAAGAATGTATAGAGTTTGGCAAACCTTAAAGCCCATAATACAATGTCAAATGTTTCCCTAAATAAGCCCTGATTGGCATATGTAGATCAATAAAGTTGATCTCTAGAGAAACCTAGGCCTAAATTGTTGAGTCTATAATTGGACAAATTAGAGTCAAAGGAGTTGTCATCTACTGAAATGTGGATCCATGTTAGAAAACAAACTGAAATTCTTCTCTCACTTAACAATCATTAAACTGAAATGGACATCTCAATTTAGGCTACAGTGAAATCAGTAAAGAGGAAAGTAGAACTTGGAAAACTCATTATTAGTTCCTTGAAGCATCAAGTCTTGGAAAGTCACTTTTAAAAAATTCAAAATCTAAGGACTGAAGCATTATAAGGATGAAAAGATAGAGCTTCTGAAAATCGTTATCTGTGCATCCAATTCACCTGCTTTCATTTCAGCAAGCAGCAAGGTTAATATGGATTTTTGTTGAGTAAAACAGGTGAAATAAGGTCCTTAGATGCCAACTCAAGTCTTCATACTTCTCAGATGACAGAAGTAGCTTTTCAAACCAAAAAAACTAGCTTTGAAATTTATGCAAAATTCAATTTAACATGAACTTATTGAGGGTTTACTATGTGGTATGTGATAGGGGTAAAAAAGGGGAGGGAAGGAAAGGAAAAGAAAGGAAAGGAGAGGAGAGGAGAGGAGAGGAGAAGAGAGGAGAGGAACAAGGAAAGAGAATAGAGAGAAAAAATAAAGAAAAAAGAGAGAATGGAAGAGAGAAAGAAGGAAGAGAGAAAGACACAGAGCAGAGAAAGGATAGAGAGGAAGGAATCCGTAGCTTCAAAGAGCTTACTTTCTACTGGATTGGTACCATACATAGATAAGTAATTGAAAACTGTATACAAAATGCTTAAATCTGAAGTATTTGTGGGAAAGGCACTAACAAGTAGGGGAGTAGGAAATATCTTGTGTAGGAAGAAACAAGTTGAACCTTGAAGGAGGATAGAAATTCAGAGGAGTAAAAATGAGTAAAGAAAGCATTCCAGGGGGTTCTGGGTTAAGATGGCGGCAGAGTAAGAAGCAGCTCTTAACCTCTCCTGACCGAAACACACAAAACTCCTCAAGGGGACATAAAAACAAGTCCAGACGAACGGAGGAACCCCACAACAGGGCACAGCATGGAAGGTACGTGGAATCGAGGCATTTCCATGCTATAAAGGGGTGAAACAGCTCTCACTAAATCGCGGGCTGAGCAACCACCCCACCCCCATCCCCTCCACACACACCACCTATAGCGCCGAAGCCAGCTAAAAAGAAATAGAGCAAGTTTGGGGCACCCAACGAGTCATTGGCAGCTCCGGGGCCTGTTCCTGAGAGCAGCAAGATTTAGGACCCCAAAAAGCTAACGAACGCACACAAAATCTGAGCGCGGGAGCAGGGCGCCTAGAGCAGATGCAGGGCTCAGAGAACGGACTCAGAGCGAAGGCACGGGCGGAGGCGTGGGTGGAGGCAGACACAGCCATGAGCTAAAGCTCTGAAACCCTGAGTGGGGAACCAGTGCAGACGGGTATATGACTGTGGAAGCAGCGCCCTGAGACTTGTAAAGAAACCTCCAGCAAAGGATCAAGCAAGGGGGTGCACCAGGGGGCTTGACCGCGGACAGACCCTGAGCGTGAGGATAAACCTGAGAAGCTGCTGGGCTAATGATGGCTACCCAGTCTCAGGAAGTTCAGAAGAGAAAGATTAACAATAAGAAAAAGAAGTCTTTAACACTCGACAACTTTAACACAGAGAAAATCCAGACAACCGAGCAAACAGAGGAGGAGAACAAACAAGCATCCGGACCCACCTCAAATAAGGAAAACTCCTCACAAGCTATGGAAGAGTTCAAAACTGAGATTTTGAGGAAAATGGAAGAGATCTGGCAAGAAAATAACTGTTTAAAAGGTAGATTCTTGCAATTGGAAAGTGAGGCTCAGAAACCAAATGAACTGATAAGCAAATTGAACACCAGAAATGACCAGATTGAAAAGGAATACCAGAAGATTATGGCCGAAAACCAGAAGATTATGACCGAAAACCAGAAGATTATAGCCGAAAACCAGAAGATTACGGCCGAAAACCAGAAGATTACAGCTGAAAATCAAAAGATCATAGCTGAAAACCGAAAGATTATAGCCAAAAATCAATCCCTAAAGGCTAGAATTGAGCAAGTAGAAGCTAATGATCTCTCAAGACAACAAGAACAAATAAAACAAAGTCAAAAGACTGAAAAAATAGAAGGAAACATGAAATATCTCAATGAGAAAGTGACAGACCAACAAAACAAGTCTAGAAGAGACAATTTGAGAATAATTGGTCTTCCAGAAAAACGAGAAATTAATAGAAACCTGGACTCCATACTAACAGAAATAATTCAGCAAAATTGCCCTGAAGTCCTACAACAAGAGGGTAATATAGACATTGAAAGGATTCATAGAACACCTGCGACATTCAATCAAGAAAAGAAAACATCCAGAAATATAATTGCCAAATTCAAGAGTTTCCAAGCAAAAGAAAAAATCTTACAAGAAGCCAGAAAGAGACAATTCAAATATCAAGGAGCACCAATCAGGATCACACAGGATCTGGCAACCTCCACGCTAAACGATCGCAAGGCTTGGAATACGATATTCAGAAAGGCAAGAGAGCTGGGCCTGCAACCACGGATCAACTACCCATCAAAATTGACTATATATTTCCAGGGCAAAGCATGGGCATTCAACAAAATTGAAGAATTCCAGATATTTGCACAGAAAAGACCAGGGCTAAATGGAAAGTTTGATATCCAACCACAAAAATCAAGAGAAACATGAAAAGGTAAATAAGATACAGAGGGGAAAGAAAGAAAACTCATAATTTTTAAATTTGCCTTTTTAAGGGCCTCAGTGAGATCTAATTATCTGTATTCCTATGTAGAGAAATGTTATGTATAATTCTCTGTAGTGAACTCTATTCACTATTAAAATATTCACTATTATAGTAATCAGAAGAATAATTCACAGGGTGAGGGTGGAACACTAAATAATCTAAGATGACATGGGGGATGGGAAAGAGGGGGTGAATAGCAGGGGACACCAAGAGAAACTTGAGTGAATAAGAAAATAGGATATTCTATTACACACAAAGAGGGCATGGGAGGGAGAGGGGACAAATACTATTATAAGAAGGAGAGGAAGAGAGCATTAAGAGGTAATAATCAAACCTTACTATTAGTGTAATCAACCCAGAGAGGGAAGAGTAGCTATACTATCCATTGGGACATAAAACTCTTATCTAACC
>NC_058133.1:410031788-410071937 GCF_016433145.1 Gracilinanus agilis | reverse complement strand
ACCGAAAAATAAATAAGAAAGAGGTAAGAGAGGTGAATGAAGTCCTAGAAAAATTAGATTTAATTGATATGTGGAGAAAAATAAATAGGGACAAAAAGGAATACACCTGGACAGGAAAATCAAAAACTAATTGGAAATTAAATTGTATGATTCTCCAAAACCAATTTGTCAGAAGGAATCATAGAAACAATCAATAATTTCATTGAAGAAAATGACAATGATGAGACATCCTACCAAACTATGTGGGATGCGGCCAAGGCAGTTCTCAGGGGGAAATTTATATCCTTGAGTACATATATTAACAAATTAAGGAGGGCAGAGATTAATGAATTGGGCAAGCAACTCAAAAAATTAGAAAGCAAGCAAATTAAAAATCCCCAGATGGAAACTCAATTAGAAATACTAAAAATCAAGGGAGAAATTAATAAAATCAAAAGTAAAAGAACTATTGAATTAATAAATAAGACTAGAAGCTGGTACTTTGAAAAAACAGATAAAATAGACAAAGTACTAGTCAATCTAATAAAAAAAAGGAAAGAAGAAAACCAAATTGACAGTATCAAAGATGAAAATTATTTGATATGATAAGCAAAGAAGGAGTCCTACCAAATTCCTTTTATGACACAAATATGGTACTGATTCCAAAGCCAGGGAGATCAAAAATAGAGAAAGAAAACTACAGACCAATCTCCAGATCATATAAGGGAACCAACGTAAAGTTAAATGACTTGCTGGCCATATAACTAGAAAGTGTCTATGGCCATATTTGATCTCATGAGGATGAGTCTTTTTTACTCAATCTGGCACTCTATTCCCTGGACCACCCACCTGCCTGCTAAGGTTAAAGGGATGCTAATCTGCCTCAGTATGCAATTTCCACATCGAGGTTCCCTATAATCATGAAATTGCACATCCTCACCAAAATACACACACACACACACACACACACACACACACACACACACACACACTCACTCTGGTTAGTCTAGTCCTTTCCTCTACAGGGAAGAGGGAATACACATAAAGAAAACAAAAACCCAAAATGGCTGTTGAACTCATAAGTGGAACCACTGAGCACCAATATCATTTTGCATTATTATCTAGCTTACTCATAATTATTGTATTTAAAGGATCCTGGGTTTCTTCTCTACCTAAATTGGTGCCTTTATAAAAGTAGATAGTTCTTTTTGTTTATTTATGAGCATAAAACAGTGTAAGTTCCAATGTTCTGGAGCCCCTAAGTTAGTTTTCAGTTGGGGGGGAGGTCATTAGCTCTTGCTTGGCCTTCATATATGTCATGCTATATCCTAGGACACTATGCCACAAGCTAACATAGGTTTTTTTTCTTAAAATCAATAAATAACAACTAGATAAGTTCACTGTGAATCTGTTCTATGTGTTCCTTAAATCTTGAAATAGATGGCAACATTTTATTGACTGCTGGAAGATGCCTCTGAAAGTGAGTGGTTCCAACTTCACAATAATAACTAACATTTATATAATGTTTTAATGTTTGAATTGCATTTTTCAAATATCTCATTGGATCTTCACAATAACCTAAAAAGCAGTCACTATTTTTCACATTTTCAGATGGGGAAACTGAAACTGAGAGGTTTACTTGCCTAGGGCCACACAGTAAGTATCTGATATAGATGTTGATCTCAGGTAAATGCTATCCAGGACTGGGGCATGGTGGAAGAAACCCTGGATGTAAACTGGGGAG
This sequence comes from Gracilinanus agilis, assembly GCF_016433145.1. Classification (NCBI taxonomy): domain Eukaryota; kingdom Metazoa; phylum Chordata; class Mammalia; order Didelphimorphia; family Didelphidae; genus Gracilinanus; species Gracilinanus agilis. Next base: position 410,070,214 of record NC_058133.1, on the reverse strand, counting down.
GGATGACATATAGCTGGCCTGAGTTCTTGGAGGAGTCATCAAATCAGGCAGAGATGACAGGTCTTCTTTCTCCTCCTTCCCTACCCCACATTTCCAAACTGAGAATTCCAAAGCTACCATGAGACCCTTGGATGAGAAGCTGAGGCATGATAGAGGTAGTCTGAAGTGTATCCTAGAGATGCTGGTTGATCTTCTGGACATATCCTTCATCCCCTTGATTTCTTATATCTTTAGCTTCACTTCAGTGGTTTTCCAGTCCTGACCCACTCTTCATGATACCATTTTGAGATTTTCTTGACAAAGATACTAGAGTAGTTTGCCATTTCCTTCTCTAGCTCATTTTATAGGAAAAAAAACTGAAGTAAACAGGGTTAATTAACTGGCCCAGGGTCAGACAGCTAATAGGTGTCTGAAGCCAGATTTGAAATCATGAAGACAAAACTTCCTGACTCCAGGCCAGGCACTCTATCCACTATGTCATGTAGCTTCCTATAAAGCTTTTACAGAACTATAAGTCATTTGGCCAACTGTTCTTGACTAACATATTCTTCTACATTCTAGGACAGGGTTCCCCAACAGGCAGGTAATGATCTTTAAGGATTGTCCATTCAGTATTCAAACTGTGTTAATCAGGAGTCAGTACATAGGTCATTTCTTTTAGCACGTAGGCACTTTCCAACTCCATGCTTCTCTCTAGTTTTCAGTAAGTCCCAATGGGAAAGTAAAATAGAATGGCACAAGTCCCCAGAGACTTGAACATTAAACACTACCCATTAACAACTCCTATAACTAGTTATCCCACAGACATGCTGATGCCTGAAATAAATCAACCACTTAAAAAATATTGCTTTTACCTCAATAACTTATTTTGGAGAATTTTGTTCTCCCTAGAATCACCTAGATAATTTCCCACATTCTTCCCTTACAATTGTGGGCTTAGATTGAGCAATAAAATCAAATTTTGTTTACAATATCTAGTTACAGATACCCAGCAACTATTTCTTTGAAATTTTCCTTTCTGTGCAGAAGGTATTTGCATTTGTTAGAAGTTCAGCGCTAATCCAACCTTGTTACCGTGTTATTGGTATAAGCACAAACAAAAATTTTAATGGGCCTTTTAAGACTGGAAAGCTGAATAGAAATAATCTACATCTCATCAACACACATACTCATTTAAAATAGATTTACATGAGCATCGAATCTTTGAAATAGATATAAAGTCTGAGAAGACTCTATCTTTTCTCTGCACTAAAGTTCTATATTAAATTACAAAGTTGATTATTGCTTAAACTATTATACTCTAACAACTATTAAATTATAAATACGTGTATATATTGATAGGTGAAGAGAAACCCTGGTTAGTTGAAATAAACAGGCAGTCAGGATTTGGATTAACCCGGTCTGACAGGGAAGTCTCCTGGAGGCAACCTTGGCAGTTCAATCTGCTCCTTCTCTCAGCTTTGATCTTCTTATAGAGTTCGCAGAGTTAAAACCTTTCACAGTTTCCAGGTTGTGGTAGAAACAGCTCTCAGGAATGGGTTGGAGATCCGCAGAGGGTCAGAGCCAAATCTGGGAGATGGCTGTGACTCTGCAGACTTGAACTGACTCCCCACTGGCCAGCAGTTAGAATTTTCAGACCCCCTCCTTGAAGATCCTAACTGGGTCTGCCCCTGTCTCTGCTGTGTCGCCAAATTCCATTTCCCTTTGCTGCAAACTTGTCTCTCTTTCCAAAATCCTCCTCTCACAATATGTATATATTTGCAGAATATTATATCATTATATATTTGCAGTATATATATATATACAATTATATAATTGCAGATTTATATATAATTGCAGAAATAATACCATGACAACTTAGAATGTTAGAACTGACAGGATCTTTAGAGATTATCTGGTACAACGCCTTCATTTTATAGATGGGGAAATTGAGGCATAAAGAAGTTAAATAACTTGATTAGGCCATCCAGTTCATACAACTAATTAATGACAAGATCAAGTAATAAATTATTTTTGTGTCTTACTACCCTGGAAATAGTTACATAAGTTTACTCACTTTAACTGTCAATTGCTAGTATCTACTTCTAATGCTACAATTTCTAAACACAAGTCTGCTTAAAACTAAAACTAAAAATAAAAAAATAAAATTAAAACTAAAATTAGTTTAAAACTGTTTAAAACTAAAAATAAAACTAAAAAAAACCCTAAAACTAAAACTAAAAATAGTTTAAAACTGTTTAAAACTGGGGACAGCTGGGTAGCGCAGTGGAATGAGAGCCAGGCCTAGAGATGGGAGGTGCTAGGTTCAAATCTGGCCTCAGCCACTTCCCAGCTGTGTGATCCTGGGCAAGTCACTTAACCCCCATTGTCTAGCCCTTACCACTCTTCTGCCTTGGAGCAAATATACAGTATTGATTCCAAGATGGAAGGTAAGGGTTTAAAAAAATACAAAACTGGGGGCAGCTGGGTAGCTCAGTGGATTGAGAGTCAGGCCTAGAGACAGGAGGTCCTAGGTTCAAATCCGACCTCAAACACTTCCCAGCTGTGTGACCCTGGGCAAGTCCCTTGACCCCCCCCCCCATTGTCCACCCTTACCACTCTTCCACCAAGGAGCCAATACACAGAAGTTAAGGGTTTAAAAAAATTTTTTTAAAAAACAACAAAACTGTTTAAAACTAAAACTAAAAATAAATAAATAAAAACAAATAAAAATAAGACACTATAGCATATTCTTTAAAACTTTTAGGATAATATTTGAGAGGTTTTATACCTGTTTAGAAGAAAAAATGTGTAATTTTAAAGCATCGGATCAGTTGTTTCTCATTTTATTCTAGTTCATTATTAAAGACCCTTAAAATCCTATGTGCCATCTCCTTCCTTCTAAGATGGAGCCAAAGAAATAGTGCTTATAAGAGTATGGTGGCAAGTCCAAGGCCATTGACTGAAATTGTCCCGAAATTCTTTGAAAAGACACGTAAAGACTATAGACTTAAAATTAGATTTTTCTGTGGTTAATGGGTTCATGCTGCCATGAATTATCTTAACTACTTTTCTCTGCCAAGCTGAGGTGTCCTTTAGGTAGTCGATGCCAAACTTAAGAGTTGGGATTTATTGAGACCTAAAAGAGGCTTCTGCTGAAAAATGGAATTAGGAACAACCCAAATAGAGTATATAAAATTGTATTAATCTTCCTGTGCCTCAATTTCCTGATCTGTAAAATGAGGGATTTGGACTAAATTGCTTCTAAACTTCCTTTTAACTCAAAAATCTCAAAATCTAGAAGAAAGTGCTGTATATTAAGTCATAGAATCTGCCACTTACAACTATATGATGTTGGACAAGACAGCTTCTCTTTGTCCTTTTTCCTCTTCTATAAAATATGAGTGCTAGACTAAATGGCCTAAATGATCCTTTTTACTTTATATTCGTGATTGTAGGATCCCATTTTTTTTTAAATTTTCAAGAATGAGGAACTAGTGTTCATTGACAGTAATCTGACCCACTCCTCAACTCATCTCTGAAGGTCAGAATAACTCCCACCTTAGAGTGAGTTTCAAACTCTTAGAGAGACTGAAGATGGGTAGAGAATGCTATGAAAAGGACTGTGGGAACTTCTCCAATGATTGGCAGATGTGTGAATCTGGTAGGCTGATGCAGCAGCAACATCAGAGATCAAACACTACATATCAAAGGTTCTTTCAGAACTCAAGGAACAAAAGAGGCACAAGGATGGATGGGCACCTACTGATTGTTAGAGCATGCCTTAAACCTAAGTGGTACACATCCTAGATAAACCAAAAATCAGCATAAGAAGCAATCACCAAAGAGATTAAGCAACCATGGCCATCCAATGTAGAGAAACTAATTGCGTGTATAGGTAATTAACTTGTCACCAAAGGCAGCATTCCAGACTTTCTCTATTATGTCCCAGAAATTTCTTCATTCTGGAAACTTCCTTAATGAATGTGAACAATTCACAACATGTAGGACCATAGCTCCAGAGACGGAAGGGACCTCAGAGGCCACCTGATTCAACACCTTCATTTGATTATGATTAGAGAATATAATTAAGAGTGATACCACCTGGTGATTATGCTTTTAGAGCCATAAAAATCTATAAATCAAAGAAAACAATTTTTAAAAGATTCTTAGTTCTGAGTGGACTTTTATACTTCTGTAAGAGTGGCAACAGAATGGAAAGGGAGCATTGAACTATAAATCATTTGTATTTTAGACCATCAACTCAATTCAGTTTGAATGCAGTTCATCTAAATTTAAAGTCCTTGTCCAGTGACCAATGAGAGGACATATTGGGACAGGAGTTGAATAATATTCATCTTGAAAGTCTCTCTAAGAAGAGCTAAAATTGCAGCTAAATTAAAAAATGATTCAGATATTCCTTGGAGAGGCAAAAAAGGAGTTGGCCAAGTGGGTTTCACTATCCACCTAGCAACAATAAGAACATTATTGAAGTGGAAAGGTGGTAAAGTGGTTAAAATTGCTGGACTTGGATTCAGGAAGACCTGACTTCAAATCCCATCACAGATACTTGCTAGTGGTGTGACTAGATGAGTGACAAATAAACTTTCTTTCCCTAGATTTCCTCATCTGTAAAATGAGGAAAATAATATTACCTACCTCCCAGGGTTACTTGAGGATTAAATAATACTTTAAAGATTTATAATTTATAATTGTATTTTATACATATTGTATATTAATTATATATTCTTATATAAAGTATTATATATAACAATGCTTTGCAAGCCCTAAAGAGTACTTCATAAATTCTAGTATTGTTAGTAGTAGTTGTTAGTATTATAATTATTAACTAATTATTTCATGGGATATTTGGTGATTACATATTATAGAGTAGAAATAAGTATCTGCAGAAAGATCACCATAAAGATAATTGTAGTTGATGAACCAGCTGCAGAATATTGTTGAGAATGAGGTGGGAGATAAATTCTAGGGATTCAGTAAGGTCCAATTAGCATACATTCTAATACTTGGTGCCCTTCTTGCAAAAGGGGGAAAAGGTGAGAACGAGGAGGAAAATATGGGACAGTGTGGTTCAGAAAAAAAAGAAAAGGTAGACTACATAGAAACCTCACATCTTTATATAATTAACCCTTTCATTGAAAAAAAGAAATAATGAGCACTAATATCATAAGGAACAAAAAAGTTTTATTTTAGTAGACAATAAAAAGTAGATATTAATGGAAGAGTCATTCCTATGTTGCCAGGATATAGACAGACCATACATAGCAAAGGTAAATATTAGAAGAAAAAGAAGAAAAATTATGAAAAAAATACATAGCACATCATTAAAATAACTGAATTGTTTAAACAAATAATTGAAAAACAAATATGGGAAATGGACAACAAAAATGAAATTGACATCAATTATATTTTCAATCAGAAGTTTTATCGAAATTAATTTATCACCATAATAAAGAGACTTAAAAAAAGCCCAGAAAAGACCTTAGTCAGCAAGCATCTAATTTCCTTATCAAATAGTGAGAAATGATTGCTAAAGTCAACATCAACTTTGAATATAAAATCATTTGTAAAATCTTACAAAGAAAGATGAGGGAAGATTGAGCATGATCATCTTGCAAAGCACATAGAAACAATGGAAGGTAAAATCAACATAAAGAAAGTCTGAGAGGCAACTAGATAGTATAGTGGATAGTGTTCCAGGCTTGGAATCAGAAGGACCTAGGTTCAAATTTAACCTCAGGCACTTCCTATCTGTATGACCCTAGGCAAGTTACTTAACTCCAATTGCCCAGCCCTTACAATTCTTCTGGCTTAGAATCTATATAATTAGTATGGATTCTAAGACAAAAAGTAAAGGTTAAAAAAATATTTGTTTCCCCCAATTGGTAAATGGGCAAAAGATATGAACAGGCAACTTTCTGATGAAGAAATCAAAGCCAAATATAAGTATATGAAAAAAGTGCTCTAAATCACTACTAATTTGTATTCTCTTATAGCATTGACCAATATAGAAGTATATCTTGCATGAAAATATTTGTATGACTCAGATTAAATTGCTTACCAGATCTAGGGGCGGGGAGGGAGAGAGGGAGGGTGACAATTTGGATCTTATAATTTCAGAAAGCATATGTTGAAAATTATTACATGTATTTGGGAAAATAAACTATCTTTTAATAAATAAATAAATTACTACTAATTAGAGAAATGTTAACCAAAACAATCCTGAGATATCATCTCACACCCATCAGGTTGACTATAATGATAAAAGGGCAAAATGACAAATGTTGGAATAGATGTGGAAAAATGGAGACACATACAATGTTGGTAGAACTGTAAACTGATCATTTTGGAGAACAATTTCAAATTATACCCAGAGAGATATACATATATATCCTTAGGCACAGAAATACCATTGATGAGTCTATTTCCCAAAGACATCAGGGAAAAAAGAAAAAAAAACCTACATATTCCAAAATATTTATAGTAGCTTTCTTTGTGGTGACAAAGAACTGGAAATTGAGGGGATGTCCACCAGTCAGGGAATGGCTGAACTAATTATGGTATATGATTGTGATGAAATACTACTGCACCATAAGAAACAATGAGCAGGCTAATTTAAAAAAAAACCTTAGAACTACATTGGACAATAAGCAGTGAAATTAGGAGACCAAGAGAACATCATAAACAGCTATAGATTTAATATTTAAATAATAATTTGTGAATTTCACCTCCAGAGAATGAATCAAAAATGGAAACATGAAAGACTTAAAATGAATATGTTTACATATATATAATATTATATTATATCTGCTTGCCAGATGGCACCATCTGTGATGCAAAATATATATAATTAATTGTTGATACCCCAAAACAGCATCTGATTTGATAGAACAACAAAATGCGCTCTTACAGGCTTTTTTACAATAATGCCCCACCTACATATTGAGAGCATTTGTTATTGCTTGCAAGATATAAAAAGAAGAAGAATCTTGTTGGATAATCCTCTGATGACAAGCACTGTTGTTGTATAGTCATTTTTAAGCTATCTGAATCTTCATGGTCCCATTTGAGTTTTTTTGGCAGAGATACTGGAGAGATTTGCCGTTTCCTTCTTCAGTTTATTTTTCAGGTGAGCAAATTGAGGCAAAAAAAGGACAGCTAGTATCTGAGGCCATATTTGAACTCAGGAAGATGAGTCTTCCTGATTCCAGGTTGGCCACTTCAACTGCTGTGACCACTTTGCTGCCAGTCAAGCATAAACTAAGGAGATATACAATATGTTAAGTCAAAGGTATTCTCCAATATGATGAGGATCCTCCACAAAGTGCAGATCTAAAAATGATCCCCTGAAGTCCTCCATATACTATGAATTATAGATGACATTGTCTATTCCTAAATGCCTATCACTGTACATGGTACATAGTATACAATTAATAAATACTTATTGATTGATACTAAAGAAGTTTTCTGTACTCCAGGGACAAATATGTAATCAAAAAGAGTTTGACCTGCTTATCCACACAGAAAGACTAAGTGAAGGAAATCTACAACTAAGTGGTACAGTGGATAGAGCACCATACCTGGAGTTGGAAAGATCTGAGTTCAAATCTGACCTCAGATACTTACTAAACTATGTGACCCTGGGAAAATCAACCACTTTGCCAGTTTTGTCATCTATAAAATGGGGATGATAATAGCATCTGCCTCTCAGGATTGTTGTAAGGATCAAGTGAGATAAAAATTGTAAAGTACTTAGCACAGTGCCTGGCACATAGTCATTGCTATGTAGATGTTGGCTATTATTATCATTACTAGCCATATTTAAAAATAAATGAATTATAGGTTCTGTTTGATGTTATATAAATCTAGGACAGACAGTATAAATGGACAATGATAAGAGTCTAAAGTTGAACAGGAGGGGAAGGAGTTTTATTACTATTAGGAAATTGTAGAGTTTTTTACTCACTTCATTCTTCCTATGAAATCAGAGCTTCATTATTTCAACACTAATATTTTTACCAACATTTCCATTTGCCACTGAGATTTGGAACACGCTTGCCTTTGAAGAACCAAAGACGAGTATCCCACAAAGGATATTAGAGCTGCATCATGGATATGAGCCTGATGCGACATATAACTAAAGAAGAGAACACAAATAAGAGATGTCATAAGAGAACTCTACAATAGGAAGAAAAGATGGACTTGTAATGTGGCAAGAAAGATGGATAAGAGATAGCAGCCACTATTCCACTGATGTCCTTGTTACATTGAGAGAAAATGAAGAAGGCTTCCAGAATACTGGGTGGGCTTCCCATGATAAACTTTTAGGAGAGCCTGGGCAAATGCTGCCCAGGATGAGCAGACATAGGTATGTTTAGATCTATGTCACGGAAGAGAACTTCCAAACTGATGAAATCATAGGTCAATTTGAGTATTGATGTCTATTAAATCTTTCTTAGGAAAGCTTTTCATTTCCTCATTTATGGTAGTTATTGTTTGGTCATTTTTCAGTTGTGTCCAATTCCTTCTGGATTTTTTTTTGGCAAAGATACTGACATGGTTTGACATTTTCTTTTCTGGTTCATTTTATAGATGAAGTAACTGATGCAAACAGCTTAAGTGACTTGCCCAGCATCACACAGCTAATAAGTGTCAGAGTACAGATTTGAACACAAGTCCTCCTGACTCCAGGCTGGGTTGCCTACCCATCATATCACTTAGTCACCCATGTTATAGATAAATTAATAAAATAGAGTGTAAATGTTTAAGATTAGGTATAATTAGAAGGCTTATCAAGCAAGGCTGAAGAATTCTAAATGGAATGGGGAAGCAGGAAGTGGCTCTCTTTCTCTCCTAGGATGGACTCCAGGTTGGCTGAGGGCAATTAATTTATCTACAATACCCATAATACTCTAGACATACATCATATACCATAATATATTCAAATATATTCACAAATTATAAATATAGTGCCCAAAGGCTCCTTAGTGAAATTCAAGGCGACATGAAGTAAGATTGATTTTAGTATCCACAGTGGATGATGTAGCTTGGCCATGTTCTTCCCCTTTTCTCACAATGAGGAAGGGACAGGTAGACAGAAATGATAGAATGACTAATAGATCTATTAGTAAAATCCTATTATGGTATGAAAAGGGATGCAACCAAAACCTTTGGGTATCTTTACTTAGCTAATTGATGATGGGCTCATTCAGAAAGTTCTTCCAATTCTTGGTGCATTTGAGAAAGGCTTGACCTCCTTTTGCCCTCCTCAGAATGAAATAGGGCAACTCTTAATCTCTTTGGATATAGCCTGTTAGTTCTGGACAGCTCTACTTTTCTGATACCTGTTGTGCTTTGCTTTGGGGGAGATCAGAATAAATTGCTGAGAAACTGTATAGCTAAGAAAGACTGACAAATGTAAGTTATTCAATACATACTTATTAAATACCTATCACATGCCAGACACTGCACTGCTATAGATACAAAAGAAGGCAAAAAAGTAATCCCTGAATGATCCGACCATTCTAGAGGGCAATTTGGAACTATGATCAAAGGACAATAAAATAATGTATACCCTTTAATCCAATAATACCATCACTGGGTCTGTATCCCAAAAATGATAAAAAAAAAGTTTGGGGGGGATAGACCTTCTTGTACAAAATATTTATGACTGTTCTCTTTGTGGTAGCAAAGAATTGGAAACTGAAGAGATGTCCATTGATTGGGAAATGGCTGAACAAATTGTAGTATATGATGATGATGGAATAGCATTGTGCTGTAAGAAATGATGAACAGGATGATTTCAGAAAAAGCTGGAAAGACCTACATAAATGGATGCAGAGTGAAATAAGTAGAACCAAAAGAACATTGTACACAGAAATAGCAATAATGTGGAATGATCAACTGTGATTGACTTAGCTACACTGAGCAATACAATAATCTAGGACAATTCTGAGGGACTCACGACAAAGAATGCTTTCCACCCCCAGAGAAAGAACTATTGGAGTTGGAGTGCAAATGAAAGCATGCAATTTTTCACTTGCTTATTTGGCTTTTCATTTCAGAGTTTTTGTTTAATATGGATTATTTTCTTACAAAAATAAACAATATGGAAATATGCTTTGCTTGATAAAAATGAATAACCCAGATCAAATTGTTTGCCAGTTCTGGGAGTGGGAGAGAAGGAAGGAAAGGAAACAATTTGGATCATATAACTTTGGAAAACTTAAGTGGAAATATGTTATTACTTGTAATTGGTAAAAAACATTAAATATGTTTACAACTTAAAAAAAATCCCCTGTCCTCAAGGAGCTCACAGTCTAAAAGGGGCAAGATAATACATTTTTAAGCTAAAAAGGGGGAGGAGAAAGTAATCCTGGGCACCCTCCTCAAGTTGAGAATCTGAGTGAGACAAGATTTCCTAAACTTACCTTCAAACCTCCACCAACTCCAGTTAGAGAGAGAGTAGGGATATAAAGGCAGGGAATATTGAAGCAATGTGAGTTTCAGAATTGATCCTATCTTGCAAGAAGGAGCTCACAGAAGAAATGATATTAGTTTCTGGAGATGAGGGGACATCAAGGACAGCATCCAGGTGAGAAATGATATATCCTTTTCATCTATCTTAGATTGCCACTCTTGATTTGCTCCTTATCAATAAACCCCATAGGGTAAGATTTAGAGTATGAGACTTTCCTGCTCTCCCTTGAGACCTAGAACTGAACTAATTTCCAGGACAAAGTGAATAAAAATACTTACTGTTTATATTATGTCATATGCCTCACTTGGCAATGCAACAAATTAATATATGAATTTGTTAGGTTTTGTATGTATGAGTATTCTGTACCAATGCTATAGAGGGGAAATGAGCAGGGTTTAGAACTGAATAGGCAGAACAAATTAAGCTATGCTGTAAAAAGAAAATTTAGCAGTATTTTCAATGCCCCCCCCAAGCGCGTGTATTCATACCAATATTCTTACAAGGATGTCATGTGTCTGTGCATTTTAGTACACTACAATCTCAGAAGAATCAAAATCACATATTACACAAAGAACATTTGGCAAGATACATGGTGGAAGTAAAAAAAAAGATACATGGTAGAAGTAAAGTATGTTGCCAAAGATAAGTCTGTCCAATAAGTTATATAAACGATGTTATAAAAATATCTATGATCAGAGAAGGACATGGATTAATAATTTCCTATGAATACAAGCAAAAATATGGATAATTTGAGTGGTGTACTGGTATCCCTGAAATATTAAAGAAAGAAAATTTTCTAGCATGTTGGGCAGTTCCCAAAAGGTGAGTTTGTATGGGGAAATATAGAAAGAAATTGCACAGGATGAGAAGGTGTAGAGAAATTGAAATGTTTATTAATGGAGTATTTGTACAAATGAACTCTCAGAAATAATTCAAGGTATCAAAGTAAAAGTAAGACAACTTGCTTTTTTCATTTGAACTAAACATGGCCTAACTACTGAGCATTTGAGCTAGGCAACACAGTAGATAAAGTGCTCGTCTTGGGGTCAGGAAGACCTGTGTTTGAATCAGACTTTAGATTATGGGATCCTGGGGAAGTTACTTAAACTCTGCCTCAGTTTCATTATGTGAAAAATGTGCATGATAATAGCACCTATCACCCAGAGTTATTTTGTTTACATGTCAAAATATTTTAATAGTCATTTTTGACATTTTATGATCCACATTCTGTCTTTTGCCTTCCACCTCTCCAATCTGTAGGTAATATGATATAGGTTATACATGTATTATACTATATATTTCCATTTTCATCCTGTTGTGAAACAAGACATATCCTGATTACACTAGAGAAAAACTCATGGAGGAAATAAAGTGAAGAATGGTATGTTTCAATCTACATTCATACTGTCAGTTTCTTCTATGATAGTTGATAATATTTTCCACCATGCGTTCCTTGGAGTTGTCCTGGATCTTTGCATTGCTGATAGCAATTGTCATTCCCAGTTGATCATCATACTTTTCTGTTGTTACTGTGTACAATGATCTCCTGGTTCTGTTCACTTCACTTTGCATCAATTCATATAAGTTTTCCCAGGTATATTTTGGTGATTGTTTTTTTTTTCATCATTTCTCATGGTGCAATAGTATACATGATTGTAATAGAATAACAACTTATTAGCCAATCTCTCCCAGAATTATTTTGAGGATAAAACATGGTAAACAATTTTGCAAAAATTAAAGCATAATTTAAATATTAGCTGTTTTTCTCAATACTCTTATCTACAAAATGGGAGGATTATACTTCATGCAGTCTAAGGTCCTTTCCAATTCTATATCCTAGATTTTTACAGTTATGCCTACAATTAACTCCAAAGGGCAGAATCTGTATCGAAAAAAATTTCGAGATTCTGAATAAAATATCTACCCAGCTTAAAAAAGAGTTTTTTATCACTAACATTGGCCAAATATTGTAACAGGTTACTTAAGGAGTAAGGGTTACCTGGGGAAAGAAGTAATGGGGAGGGTAGGTCAGTCTGTTTTTCTGAGGATCTTCTAAATTATCAGAGTATTTTTCTTCATTTTTGGAAAACTCTAGATATGGAGTGGATTAATTGGTCTCTTGAGATCCTTTCTAGTTATGTGGCTCAAGGATGATAGTTCAATTTTTTTCAATCTATTCCTATTTTCACCAATTACATGTAAATTTTTTTAACATTTGAGTTTTTCATATAATTTTGAATTCCAAACTAAGAAAGTTCAATTGTGAAAATACCTGGAACTTAGACATATTCATAGAAGAAATGTATCAATGTGTATATTGGGAAAATATTTGTAATTAAAGAATATAAACATTAAATGATAGACTATAGGATTAATGGGGTTTTACTTTACACTTCAACAAGTCCTCAGAATTATTATTAGTCATAGCGTAGGTGAAGAAACTTGGAAAGCATAAAAACTTTCTGAATTTCACTCAGAGAGGCAATTGCAATACAGGAGTTCTTGGCTACCAGTCTAGTTCTTGGATCCCGACTGACTCTTTAGCAAAACCTAGCACAAGTTTTCTGGTAAAATTATGTAAACAAATGAACTGCCCTACATTCCTCTGATGTGTCAGGGGATTCACTAACAGTGATTATTTTGATTTATGATAACTAATTAATTTGGCCCAGGTCTTTGTCAGTAACAGCCTCCCCTAACAGGGAAATCATAGTAATTTATAGGTGAGAATGACATTTTAAGCATTTAAGATGAACATGGAATTGTGAAGTTTAATATGAATGGATGTGTGTAAGTCTTAATCTTTCCAAAAGCATCTGAAAATTCATGGTCTCATTCATCAAATATCATCATGCCTTGATTTCTGGAAAAGGATACCAAGGAGCTCATTAATGTTCTTTTCTACCCCTAGCCATGTGAATAGAGATTTGATGGAAAAACACTTTCTTAGTTGGCTGCTAGAATTAAAGCTAAGCATTTCTTTGGACAACGAGGCTTTCTTTGTCCCTGAAGACCACTTTCCTTTGACTATAAAAGGTCTAGTTAAGATTCTTTTTAGAAGAGAAATTAGATAATTTTGTTTTTTACAAAAATTTTTCACCAAAAAAGAAAAATGATCATTATGTTCAGCCAAAGCAAGACTTCCTCTTGTTCTGAAACTATGGACTCCTTACAGAGGATGAAGCTAATTAACAACATCTTAATTTTTTTCCTCAGACCTAAAGTGCTAATGATTAATAACAATTATAATAATAACAACAACAGCAAGAACTCACATTTAGATAAGTTTTAAAATCTGCATAGAATTTTACAATATCTGATTTAATCCTCCTAAAGGCTCTATGAAATGGGTACTATTATCACCATTTTCCAGATGAGGAAATTGAGGCACTAAGAGACTAAGTGTTTAAGAGAAAATTCAAATGTAAATCCTTCTGACTTCAAGTCTAGAATTTCTTCCCATGCATAATGTGTGTAAAAGTGGTAAGGATATTAGATATTATTAGATATTATTCCTCAGAAAGTGAGTGATTTTTTAAAAATTGTTCTGGATTTAGGAGGCATTAAAATATTTTTTAAAATGACTTTACAGATGTAATAATTTGTAGTCTTTAAAATTCTTAAATATCAATTATGTAACTTCTGGAAATGACCCAAAATTATTTTAATGACTAAATAAAACTTGCCAAATTCTTCCTGGCCTCCCTTGCCTTTTCTCCTTGGCTTTCACATGGGGAAAGGCTCTTCTCTTTTAGTCTTATTGCACCGCCATTCCACAAACCCTACGTGCCTTTTAAGACCCCATTTGAGTTTCACCTCCTTGATAAAGTCTTTTCTAATTATTCATGTCTGTACTCACTGACCTTTCCCTTCTCCTAACTCTTCTACTCTGTAGCAGCACTTGAAAAATCATAGAATCAGAAAGCTGGTTCCAGTCCACTGTCTCGTCACAGTCTGGCCAGATTCTTCTTTTCTATGACCCTCACACGTAGCTCTCCATCTCCTGTCTCCTGGCCTTTGCCTGCTATCCCACTAGGCTGGAATTGACTCCCTCCTCACTTCTGCCTCACAGAATCCCTTGCTTCCAGACCATAGAATGTAGGAAAGGAAATAACGTTTAATGATGCCGGAAAGATGAGCTGGGGCCATCTTGTGAGATCTTTAAGCACCAAACGGATCAGCATTTAAGAAAAAAAAAATGTTTTGGCAGTTCTGAGGAAGCTGGCAAGTTTGAAATAGAGAGAAACTTGGGGCATGAAAGCCAATTAGGAGGTCCCTGAAGTATTTCAGGGAAATAAAATTAAAAAAGGTGTCAAGGGCTGTCTGTAAGAGTAGAGAAAAGGGATGACATTGGAGAATATGGAGATAGAAAAGAGTTGGCAACTGCTTGGATGTAGAGGGGCAGTGGGGAAGGGTGAGGAGTCAAGAAAATAGAAATTCTTTGAAAAAATAGGACACTTGACAGAAACAGACAAGTGTGGTAGAATGATAGGTTTAGGAGGAAAGGTAATAAGTTCTGTTTTGGGCATGTTGAGTTTAAGATGCCTATAAGACATTCAGTTTGAAGGAAGCATTAGGTGGTATGAGATTATAGCTAAAGAGAACAATATAGGATGGATACAGTATATAGATCTTTTGGCATCTAGGTGGCATAGCGGATAGAGTTCCAGACCTGGAGTCACATTAAGCAAAACTTATTCCTTCCTCAGCGAGGAAAACTGAGTTTCTTGTCAGCTCTCCCTAATGAAGACAAAATAAACGGTGTTTGCAGTTCATTATGGGGACGAGGATGCTATTACTCACAAATTAGAAAATGCTCTAATTCGGCCTCCTCTGCTTCAGAAACTGGATCTAGACCCTCAAAAAACAAGAATGTCATTATTGTACCAGTTGTCTGAAAGGTTTTTTGTTTTGTTTTGTTTTTGTTTTAACAGTCATCCAAGTGGTACAGTGAATAGAGTGTTGGGCTTGGAGTTAGAAAGATCTGAATTTAAATCTAGACTCAGATACAAATTATTTAACCTCTGCCTGCCTCAGTTTCCTTAAATGTAAAATGGAGATCATAATAGTACCTAACCCAAAGGTCATTTTGAGGATCAAATAAGATAATATTTAATATTAATTAACAACAAATAAATAATATTTAAAGAGCTTAGCTTAGTGTCTAATGCACAGTATGAGCTCAATAAGTACTTCTTTCTTTCCCTTAGCTATCAAGGTTAAGCACACAGAGGTATATGGACCAGAAGGTTAACACTACAACATTTTTTTAAAATAATATTTTATTTTCCAATTATTATATATAAAAACAATTTTAACATTCTTTTCTTTAAGTTTTGAGTTCCAAATTCTCTCCCTTTGTCTGATGCTTCCTCCTTTCCTCCATTTTCTTCCCCTTCTCTGAGGTGGGCAATCTGACACAGATTTTACATATGTAATCATGTAAATATTTTTCCGTATCAGTCATTTTGTAGAAGAGATGTCAAATGAAATAAAAGAGGAAAGAAAATTAAATTTATTATGTTTCAATCTGCATTCAAACTTCATCAGTTCTTTCTTGGAGGGCAGATGGCATTTTTCATCATGATTTCTGGGATTGATTGGATCAGATCACAATTCCACTAACAATGCATTAACATTAAGTGATTTTTAAAGCATTTTCTGAGTCTAATTGCCAAAATGTGTATTTTAACTATAAATCTTTATTCACAACATGTAAGTACTTAATTAATTCATATTTATGTAGATAAGATAGTAAAAATTGTCTTTGAATCACATATGGACAGTAAAATGTAGTATTTATTTGTTTTTAAGATATTTTATTTTCCCAATTACAAATAATAACAATTTTCAACATATGTTTTCTGAAATTATAGGAGCTAAATTATTTCCCTCTCTTTCTTCCCTACCCCCTCCCAGAGATGGTAGGCAATTTGATTTGTGTTATACATTATTATCATGCAAAATGTACTTCCATATTGGTCATTGTTGTAAGATAATACTCATAAAATCAAAACTCCCAAATAAAAACACAAGTAAGCCAAAGTGAAAATAGTGTGCCTTGATATGCATTCTGATTCCAATAGTTCTTTCTCTGGAAGTGGAAGGCTTTCTTTGTCATAAGTCCTTAAAACTTGTCCTAGATCAATGTTTTACTGAGAGTAGCTAAATCTTTCACAGCTGATCACTGTACACTATTGCTGTTACTGTGTGCAGTGCCCTCACTCTGCATTAGTTGATTTAGGTTTTCCAGCTTTTTCTGAAATCATCCTGCTAATCCTTTCTTATAGCACAATAGAATTCCATCACCGTCATATATCACAATTTGGCCAGCCATTCTCCCCTTGATGGCCATCCCCTCAATTTTCAATTCTTTGTCACCACAAAAATAGCAGCTATAAATATTTTTGTAGAAATAGGTCCTTCACCACCCTGCCAATCTTTTTTTAATCTCTTTAGGATACAGACCTAGTAGTAGTATTACAGTGTCAAAAGGCATTCACAGTTCCATAGAAGATGTTTTACAAGTTTTTAAAAATATATTTTTTTTGAATTTTATAAGATGGAAATAGAAGACAATAAAACATCTGGGAAATTTTTGTTGAATTCTTTGCCTGATATTTTGGGATATATTTTAATTTTTTAAGTATTTCAAACTAATAATAGCTAGCATTTAAATAATGCTTTAAGTTTTGCAAAGCACTTTGCATGTGTTATCTCAGTTGATCCTCACCACAACCCTACTGGATAGCCCCATTTTATCAATGAGGAAACTGAGGCTAAAAGAAGTTAAATGATTTGCATAGAGCCATATGGCTAACAAGCATTTGAGGCAGTATTTGAATTCAAGCCTTTGTGATTCAAAAACCCAGAACTCAATATACCACCCTAAAAGATTTATTATTTTATCAATATGAATATTTTCTTCACTGATGTACATTATAAACCCTCCCCAGCTTATTAATGGTCTTCTTGAGTTTCTATGATGAAAAAATCATGTTTATTACTTAATGCAGTTTAGAAGATAGTCACTCCTGCCAGTGCTGTGTAGCTTGTTCATTTTCTTCTATAAATTTACCATGCAGGGGAATGGTGGCATTGGTAGAGGGGATCCCCACACTGAAGGACAACAGATTGTCTCTCTCTCTCTCTCTCTCTCTCACACACACACACACACACACACACACACACACACACACACACATACACACACATATACTCACAAGCACACATAAAGCAATTTATTCCTTGTTCTCAGAATGTAACTAGATCATCTTCTTTGAGGTCATCTATCAATCAATTATTGTTCTTACTGATATCCTTTACTGAGGTTCTCCTTTACAGTTCCTTAGATGTGTTTTAGCTTGTTCAAACCTACCATTTACCACTCCATTACCTTCTTATTAACTAATTTTAATTCTTGTGGGGCAGACTTTTGTTCTGATTCATACCCCCATGACAGTTATTCGGTCATATTCAACTCTCCATGATTCTGTTTGGGGTTTTCTTGGCAAAGATTCTGGAGAGGTTTGCTATTTCCTTCTCCACCTCATTTTCAAGATGAGATAACTAAAGCAAACAGGGTTAAGTGACTTGCCCAGGGTCATAAATCTAATAAAATGACTGATGTTGAATTTGAACTCAGGAAGATGAGCTTCCTGACCCTAGGCCCTACACTCTGTCTGCTGCACTACCTGCCTGCCCTAACAAAACCAACATATTAATAATTAAAAATTAGAACAAATCAAAAATTTAGAACAAAAATGTTTTTAAAATTAAAAATGAGAAACACTAGCAGTAGTAATTAGAGAAGAAAAAGAAATTGAAGGTATTAAAATAGGGAGTGAGGAGACTAAGCTATGATGGTCTACTTAAAAAATCTTAGAGAATCAACTATAAAGTTAGTGGAAATAATCAACAACTTTAGCAAAGTTGTAGGATACAAAATAAACACAAAGAAATCATCAGCATTTCTATATATTTCCAACAAATCGCAGCAGCAAGAGTTAGAGAGAGAAATTCCATTTAAAATCACCCTAGACAATATAAAATACTTAGGAATCTATCTGCCAAGACAAACACAGGAATTATACGAACACGACTACAAAACCCTTTCCACACAATTAAAACTAGATCTAAACAATTGGAAAAACATTGATTGATTGCTCATGGGTAGGATGAGCTAATATAATAAAAATGACCATTCTACCCAAATTAATTTACTAATTTAGTGCTATACCTTATCAAACTACCAAAAAAAACTTTTTTACTGGATTAGAAAAAACTATAACAAAGTTCATTTGGAAGAACAAAAGACCAAGAATATCAAAGAAAATAATGAAAAAAAATATGAAAGAAGGTTGTCCTAGCAGTACCAGATCTTAAACTGTACTATAAAGTAGTAGTCATCAAAACAATATGGAACTGGTGAAGAGGCAGAAGGGGGGATCAGTAGAATAGACTTGGAGTAAGTGACTTCAGCAAGACAGTCTATGCTAAACCCAAAGAACCCAGCTTTCAGGACAAAAACACACTATTTGACAAACATTGTTGGGTAAATTGAAAAACAATATGGGAGAGATTGGGTCTAGATCAACATCTCATATATATATATATTTGTGTGTGTGTGTGTGTGTGTGTGTGTGTGTGTGTGTGTGTGTGTGTGTAAAGAAGGAAACTATAAGTAAATTAGGTGAGCACAGAATAGCATACTCATCAGATCTCTGGGAAAGGAAAGATTTTAAAAAAAGAAAGAGTTAGAAAAAATTACAAAATATAAAATAATTTTGTTTATATTAAACTGAAAAGTTTTTGTACAAAACAAAACCAAAGCTACCAAAATTAGAAGGGAAACAACAAACTGGGTAAAAAAAATCTTTATAACAAAAAACTCTGACAGAGGTCTAATTACTCAAATATACAAGGAACTAAATCATGTATAAAAAATCAAGCCATTCTCCAATTGATAAATGGGCAAGAGACATAAATAGGCAATTTTCAGATAAAGAAATCATAACTATCAATAAGCACATGAGAAAGTATTCTAAATCTCTAATAATTAGAGAAATGCAAATCAAAACAACTCTGAGGTATCACCTCACACCTAGCAGATTAGGTAAGGTGACAGCAAGGAAAGTGGTGAATGTTGGAGGGGATGTGGCAAAATTGGGACAATAATGCATTGTTGGTGGAGTTGTGAATTATTCCAACCATTCTGGATGGCAATTTGGAACTATGCCCAAAGGGCTTTAAAAGACTATCTGCCTTTTGATCCAGTCATAGCACTGCTTGGTTTATACCCCAAAGAGATAATAAGGAAAAAGACTTGTACAAAAATATTTATAGCTGCGCTCTTTGTGATGGCAAAAAAATTGGAAAATGAGAGAATGTCCTTTGATTGGGGAATGGCTGAACAAATTATGGTATCTGTTGGTGATGGAATACTATTGTGCTCAAAGGAATAATGAACTGGAGTAATTCCATGTGAACAGGAATCACCTCCAAAAATTGATGCAGAATGAAAGGAGCAGATCCAGGAGGACATTGTTCACAGAGTCTGATACACTGTGGTACAATCGAATGTAAAGGACTTCTCTATTAGCAGAATGCAAGGATCCAGGGCAAGGCTGAGGGACTTGTGAGAAAGAAAACTAGCCACATTCAGAGGAAGAACTGTGGGAGTAGAAACACAGAAGAAAAACAACTGCTTGAACACATGGACTGATGAGGATATTATTGAGGATGTAGACACTAAAAGATAACTCTACCCAACTATCAATAATATGGAATTAGTTCTTAATCAATGATACATGTAAAATTCAGTGGAATTGTAGATGAGCTACAGGGGTGGGGCGGTTTGGGGGAGAGGGAAAGAATATGAAACATGTAACTATGGGAAAATATTCAAAATTAAAATTAAAAAAGAAAAAAATTAAATAAAAAATTCGAAGAAAAATTGTTCTACAACAAGTTTGAGGTCATTAAAGGAGTATTACAATTTCCTGAAAGCCATCTAGTCTTATCTCCACCTTCTGTTAATTTGGTGTCCAGCATCTATCATAGGCAGATAAGCAGGCAGGTAAGGAGAAATATGATTAATAGATAATTAGGTAGATAGGTAGATGGATGTATGGATGTATGGTTGTAGTATTTGTCTTTTCTCATGGATAAGGATAAAAATAATTACTGGTGAGTTCCTGTGTAAGGGGAAGACATGTATGAAGAGTTGAAGAGATAGAGATCTTCGTTATTCTAGAGAGAACACTATTGGTTCCAGACTCTCTTCAGGAGAAAACTCTTGGAAAGAAAGAACAGACTTTGGAAGGCAAACATGTAGAGAAAAGCCAGATCTTCAATATGTCCCTGATTTCGAAGCTTGTTTGCCTAGAGACAGTGGGGAACTGCTCCCAGTGGGAGAGGCCTCAATCTCATATAAGAGGGAAATTCTCCAAAGTAAAGTTTTTGACACTAATAGTTCAAAAACAATAATAGGAAAAAATGGTTTTATCAATGAAAATGACACCAAGGCGCAAATATTTTCATCTGCCTTGCCTCTATACCCTTTAAGGCTCACTAGACTTTTCTCTCTGTTCTTCAGTTGAACTCTCTTACATCCATTGTTCACTCCCCCCCAATTATAATAAAAGCTCCTTTACAACAGGAAACTATCTCTCCTTTTCTATTTGTATCTCCAATAGTAAATATGACACTTTGCACATAGTAAGTTTTTACTGCATGCTTTTTTATTCATTAATTTATTTAGGAATGGGACATTAGTGTCCAAATGTGTTAACTCCATTATTCTTGATGAGAAAGGAATAGGGTTTTTTTTATCTTTATAGCTATTTGTTCTTTTCCATTATTTCCCTGCTTACCTTTCTCCCTTTATTTTTTTTATCCTTAAATACTTTCAGAATGACTTTCCTTACTTGGGTCTCTCTTCAGCCTTTTTTTTTTTATGAGCTGATGTTGCTCATAATCTTCCATCATCCTTCTCTGTAAAATTTTACAAAAGAGTGCATATTTTAACCAATGTTGTCCTTGGCTTCTATATCTTTCCACTTGCCAAGTAAAAGATTTAAGAGCTTGCTGACTAGGATGCTTTTTTTAGCTCTTTTGTTCTCCTTGTTGTGGCAATTGATTTACAATGGTCAAACTTGCATTTTGAAATTATTGTAGTTGATGTCTATTTTTTTATTCTATCTATATCTCATTTCTCAAAATCAATAACTTATTTAAGTAGGTTACAATGGGATTGTTTTAGCTGCATACCATGACTTTTCCTCATTTTTATTCTTCTAGTTTTATACTAATCCTGGTCAATGGTCTGATGGTACATAGACAACTGAATGAGGAATGACTCTCACATCAGTAACATGTCATTTTCTGTCCTGTAAAATAGAGAAATTGAATTAATTTCCTTTTTTGGATATTATTTGATTTGTATCATATCCAGTACTATCCAATAGTTTTCTCAAAAAAATGTTAATGATGTTAAGTCATTTGCTATCGATCTAGTCTATAAGTCCTTGGCTTCTCCTATTCCAAATTTCTGATTCATTTTTCTAATATATTTCTTATCATCCTTTTCTTTTCCTACCTTTGTATTAAAGTCACTAAGTACATTATCACCATCAACATACCATCATCACCAACACATTTATTATAGTTTTTAAAAAATTTGCAAAGCACTTCATAAATATCTGGTTTAGATAGGTGGCTCTGTGGACAGAGAGCCAGGCCTGGAGATAGCAGGTCCTGGTTTCAAATCTGTCCTCTGACACCTCCTAGCTATGAGACCTGGGCAAGTCATTTAATTCCAATTGTCTAACCCTTAACATTTATCTACCTTGGAACAAATACTTAGTATTGATTCTAAGAGAGAAGACAGGGTTTTTTTTTTTTAATTTCATTTTAACCTCATAACAACCTTGAGAGTTTTTATTGTAAGATGGAAGGTAAAGGCTTAAAAAATCTTAGCAAAAAAATAATTAAGGCAAATACAATTGAACAGTTGGTGAAATTGGGTACTATAATATATTGGAGGGGGCAACTAAATGATTTAGTGGACAGAACATCTGGGACCAGGAAGAACTGAGTTTAAAACTGGCCTGAGATATCAACTGTGTGACCCTGGGCAAGTCACTTAAGCTCTGTTTACCTTGATCTATTGGAGAAGAAAATAGTAAACTATTTCAACATTTTTACCAAGAAAACCCTGTATGGTCCATGACGTCATGAGGAATCAGGCAGGAATGAATGACTGAACAACAACAACAATAACAAAATACCATGGAAGATTCAATCTCAGAGTTATAAGAGAATATGGAAGTCATATAGTAAAAAGTATAGGATTTGGAGTCCTGTGCATGTTCTTTTCATCTCACCACTGAGAATTTGGTGAGACTCTCTCTCCCAGACTTAAGATAAAAGAAAGTAGCATGAAGACTATTCACCCTAACGGGAAGAAAATGTCTCTGATTCAAGAAGAGAGGTTCATCGACTTTGAAAAGATCAAGGGAAAGGACAGGGAAAGTTGGGGATTTTGTTATGAGATAAACAAGGAAAAGGAGGCAGATGTTCACAGGACCAAGTTTGCTGTCCTTATACCACTCAAAATATTTGTTTTTCCAACACCTCTTGAAGAAATCTGATAAGGAAGTCTATGTAGGAGTTAATCAAATACAAAACAATTTTTTCTGCCTAAAACTTGCATTCTCCTTATGTCCTTTTAATCTTATCAAAGAATATATAGATTTATATAAGTTCTCTAGGGCAAATACCCAGTCACTCCACTCTTGAAATTTCTATTAGACTTGGGATATGACCTTAGTGGAAGTTACAGTCAATAAAAACAGGAAAGTGACTCTGCAACTAGAAATCTGTGACTTAAATGTGAAAAATGAGACTTGAAAAAATCAATGTAGTTGATGATAGACAAATGATTGTAGAGTGTGTAACGGAACTGGCACTTGCTCAAAGACTCAATTCCCCACAAGGAAGCAGAGTCTGGGGAACTTGTCTCCAGGAGAGTCAAGATGACACCAAGTGTCTTAAAGAAACTTTGGCAAATTCATGGACATTCATTCATTAACTGATTCTTTGAGTAGCTGGACAGGCACTCAAAAAGGCATTCATCAGCCTCTGTGGGTCCTTCTCTTACTTGGATTTCTCCCCTGGTTTTGCTCTTTCACTGATAACATCCAGTTAGAGATAGTGATGTGGAAAAAGAGGCTTTGGGAACTCTCTCTAAGACAAACATGGTTCCATGAATATCAGTCTCAGTTCTTTGCTTAACCATTTGTTCTTTTGCTTTAGATGAAGAAAATTAGTGAGAAAATTCTCATCTTGTGTCTTTTAAAAGGTCAGATGACCGAGTCACCAGGAAACTGTATGGTTGGAAAGTAGAGTTCAGGAACCCGTGCTGGGTCTTTCAGCCAGCTAAGCATTGATTTTCCAAGGAGTATAGAGTGGACCTTTGGGGATCATTCATCCCATTAGTAGTAGAGAGAGAAGTTCTCCAGCAGTTTGATGTGAACATGGTGGGACCGAGGCTATGTAGAAACTATGCTGGTGATGGAAAACCTATGACACCTGTGTCAGGACTGACACGGATAGCCATTTTCGATGATACACAGCCACATGTGGCCACATACAGAGAAGTATGGGACTGCATGCTGAGGATGAAACATTTGCTATAGTGGAGTGTAGACTGTGCACTGAAGATGACAATTCTACCTATATTAATTTACCTATTTTGGTTCATTAAATGCAGTTATATATTACACATATATTTTTGCTATTTAAACTATAAATATTGTGAAATTATGGTTTTTTTCTCAAAGTGACACACCACCCTAGTTTTGCTCAATTTTTTGGCAAATTTTGACACACCAAATTCAAAAAGTGAATTTTACTGCATCTGAGTTATGCTGACTATGTCCCAAGAAACAAAGGTGGTATAAGGCAAAGTGTACACCTCACATGTAGGAGGAAATGTTTATGTTTGTCCTTATTTTATATTTAAAATAAATATTCCTTTAAAAAGTTAGTCGATGTTAATTGGTTAAATGGAAATAGAGTACTGTTCACCGGTGGGTGGCTAACAGTCAGAAGAGCACAAGAAATGGGTGTTTAAGCTGAAGACAATAAAAAAGCAACTCCCTAACCTTTGAAGGGTACTCCTAGAACATTCAGGAAAGTTGTAATCAGCCTGACTCTGAGCATAGTGCTTCTGGTGTGTACCCATTACAAATGAATGAATCAAGTATAATAATTTTTACCCTTAATAGAAATTTCATATTTGCCAAAACTTTTATAATCACATCTTCTTATATTGTTTTTTTAAAACGGGAAACAAATATATTTCCTGAGAGTTAAAAGATTTCTATTAACTATGTTATGATTATTTTGAACCCAGAATGATAAGGAAAAATACTTAGTAGTGTTATACTTTTCTCATTATCTTTGTAGACTTAGAAACAAAGTAAAAAAATCATGCAAAGAACATATATAAATTACATTTCCCCAAGACTACATCATCTTTGTAATTAAACAATTTATATGGTTGTCAGCCAAAGTAAATTTCTTCAAAATGGTAAGCCAGCATTTGCTATGACATCTTCATTTAAAAAAATTGAATGGCAAGGAATAAAGTTGAAAATACACTTAGGAAAATAGTGTCTAACATTATCCAAATGATTTGGCAAGATTGAGTCACATCAATTTGAGGGGAATTGTGCAGGTTTGTTTTGCAAAGGAAATAGCTCTCTTTAGAAAAATACCAAACACTTATCTTTACCAAGAATAGCTAAAGGCAGACAGCATGTGAAAAGAGAAATTTGGCAGGCAGAAAGTAATTGAGAGTGTATTGAAAAAAAGGAGAGTATCATGAGCCAGCAAGACAAGGAACTTTATCCATCTATCTCTATCTCTAAGACAGAAGGTAAGGATTTGAGTGATTTGCCCATGGCCAGACTCATACTTTAAAAGAAATATATCATCTGTCTTTCTATCTATCTATCTATCTATCTATCTATCTATCTATCTATCTATCTCTTTCAGTATGTTGATCTATCCATCAATTGACTATTCTTTCCATCCAATTATCCATCTTTCCATCTCTATATATTATCTTTCAATCAATTAATAGATTTAATTATCCATCCATCCATCTGTCTATTTAAAAAAAATCTTGAGAAACCTCATGAATTCACTGGTATGAAAAATTGTCATTTCCCCTTTTTTAGACACTTTGGAGAAAATCTCAAAGGAAAGACACTAAGGTTAAGGAGGAGTGGGAAAGGATTCTTGCATGTGGTGTAAGCTGAGGGAAGCTAAGGAAGCCAGGAGGTTGAAATAAGGAGGGAAAGTGTCCAGAGTCAAGGGATGGAATTTCATGTTTGAGAACCAGCAAGAAGACTGGTCACTGGTTCCAAATTCAGAGGAGGGGAGTAAAAGCTCTGACTTTGCTTTAGGTGCCTTGCCAAGCTTTTTTAAAGATGGTTTGCCCTTCTATTCCTTCTCTCTACTTCCAATTACTCATAATCTTCCACCATATTCTACTTTAAATTGTTGTTAATGGGTTCATATTCGAAAGTACAGTTGCCTGTGGTGACCAAACCCTTCTGTTTGCCAATGAGATTAAGTATTTGCTAGCTGAGATAGTTTCTAGGTTCTTATGATTTCTTTGTTATGGCTACTGATTTTCATTAGTTACCTATGATATTTTCAGAATTGATGTCTAAGTTCATAGATGAGGTGATGGTACAGATAGCAGGGTGCTGCTAATTACGACCAACGGGCAGATAAATACATTCTTGGTGAATGGGAGCATTTGTACTCCTTCCAGGGGAAGCATGTGGGAGAGAAAAAGCCAATTTGGCTGGATCACAGGTGTAAGAATGGAAGGTGTGTCCGATAAGTTCAGAAAGATAGTTCTGGTCCAATCTCCAAATGCAAGAATCTCTGTATTAATGTCTCTATTTTTTAAGCATATTTTATAATTTTGTCTGTACAAATCTCAAGTATGCCTCAGTAGATTGACTCCCAGGTATTGTATGCATTTTGTAATTACTTTGAATGGAAATTCCCTTTCTATTATTTCCTCCTACCTTTCATTATTCCTATACAGAAATGTTGAATTTTTTGGTGAGTTTGATTTGTGTTCCTTTACTTTACTGAAACTATTAATTATCTCAATTAGTTTCTTTGCTGACTTCCATAGAATGCTTGACTAATGGTTTTCCATCTTCTGCTTTAAATTTGCAAGTAACAAGGAGCTCATTAAGTAGTGATTTCACTGACAGTTCATACTATTAAAAATGTCTTTCTTACATTGAGACAAAAGCTACTTCTAAGTAACTGTCCACCCATTAGTCCTACTTTTGCCCTTTGGAACCATACAGAAAAAGTTTCTTCCCTTCTCTGCATGATAGTCCTCATTAGCATAAGGAAGGGAGAACAACTGAGCTTTGGGGGCAAAAAAGCAACATCTGAACAATAATCCTAAGGAAAAATCAAGGTAACAAGCAGTTATTAAGTTCCTACTATGTGCCAGTCACTGTACCACAAAGAAAGGCCAAAACATTGTTTGCCTTCAAAGAGAAACCTCTGCCTTCTGTAGTTTGAGCTTAAAGGCAGGGAAAAACAGGGGTCCATTGCTGGTATTTGAAACAAACCCCAATAGACTCTTTACATAAAACTTTGCAGTGTTGAGAATAGGAGAGAGGAGGCACATTAGAGCTCCTGGTGTAGCTATGTGTCTTGCCCTCTGTTGATGTACTCTTCTAGGGCTATGTGTATCCCTACAGTGGGAGATGCTTGTATTCTGGGCCATGTTATTCAGTTGTCTGTGTTCTAAGGCACAGATAATAGCAGAGGGATCTCTGCTAATAAAACTGTGTCACAGGGTCAGCAATAGCTGCATCTTTGATGCCACCTTCTAAGTGATTCCATCGTCCCTGGGGCATGTCGATGTCAGCAGCTGTGACACTCTTCGGGATGGAGGTTGCAGGATCTTGACAGTCTTTTAAATATTTGAAGACAGCTATCGTGTTTAATCTTAGCCTTCTTTCCTTTCACTGTTGGTATGGCCTGATTTAGAGATAGCATAGGGTAATGGGAAGAAAACTGAACTTGAAATCAGGAGCCCCAATTCTAGTGCCTGCCCTTTCTCTTAATAACTGTGTCACCTTGGAAAAGTTACAGTACCTCTCTGGGTCTCAGTTTAATCATCTGTTAAATGAAAGTGTTGTACTGGACGACTCGTATGGCCCTTTCCAGCTTTAAAAATTCCATCACTGATTTCCAGATGCCTCATCATCCTGGCTTTCTTCCTTTGGGTTCATACAAATTCATCAATGTCCCTATTACAAAGTGACTCCCGAAATGGAGCTCCAGATGAACAATAACCAGCACTGACCACAGTGAGATTATTGCCACCAATGGCCTGAACATTCTACTCATATTAACATACTTTAGGACCTTATTTACATTTTAATAGTCACATCACATTATTAGATCTCATTAAATGTGAGGTGTTGTCTTACAAGGGGGAATGGGAGTCAAAGACCATGCAAGGGCAGGTCTAGGATAATAGGCACAGTATTATGTGCTGATACATGCAGGACAAATAAAGAGCCAGATTTTACAGAGATAACTCAGCAAGAAAACTAGTCATAAATAGGAAGAGCTAAGGGAATAAGAATAAAAAATGCATACCTAAATAGAAGAGGATTCCTGAAACAGAATTATCTGTGCTATGAGCAATGAAAGAGGAAAGGTAAGGGGCAACATCCATATTTAATCCTCTTGAAGAGAAAGAAATGAAAAAAACTCAAGAGAATATTGGGGCAGACAATTCTCCAGTTCCAGCAACGAGGGGGTATAATCAGTTACCAGGACATTTGTGTTTTTGTTTTTTTCTGGAGTCAAAGTAAGGACGATAGGGAGTAGTCTTAGGGAAAGGGCAGGGTATTGAAAGTAATTTTACTCATATGTAAAGATTATGTGCAAATGGGGTGTTTATAAATTAGAAAGTAAGATTACATTATAATATATTATCTATTATTGTTATATTTGTTATGTTGTGATGTATATTATGTATATGTGTATTTTATTATATATTATATATCATATATCATATTGTATTGTTACGTTAACTATGTTATATATTGACATATTTTATATCCTATAATACATCATGTCATGTTTATTATGCTATATTATGTTATGTTATATTGCTATGTTATACAACTAGCTTATTAGGATAAATGATCTCTGAAGAATCAGATGATCTCTACAGCCTCTTTTTGTTCTCTAATCCATTGGTTCTATTCTAGACTATAAAAAAAGTGGTTACATGAAATGATACCCGCCTGCTTCTTAACCAGGGAACCAAACTATCCTCTATGTATCCCCATTTTTGTTGTAATGTAAGAGAAGGATCTAAAAACTTCTTTAAATACATCTGAGGCCATTCATTCAGCTAGCATTTATTAAGTCCCAATCATGTATCGGGTTCTCTGCTAAGCACTATATATATAAAGAAAGGCAAAAAACAAAAACAAAAACAAAACCCTTGTTCTTAAGGAGTTTATAATCTAATTGGGGAGGCAATATACAATCAGCTATGTATAAACAAGAAATGTACATGATCAAGGAAGCTCTCTGGCTCTGTGGAAAAAGAAGCATGTCTAAAGATGAGAGGTGTTAGATTCAAATTTGACCTCACACACTTTCAACTGTGTGATCCTGGGCAAGTCACTTAACCCCAGTTGTCTAGCCCTTACTACTCTTCTGTGTTGGAAAAGATACTTAACATTAATTCTAAAACAGAAGGTAAGGTTTTTTTAAAAAAAGAAATATGCATCCTAAATTAGAGATAATCAACAGAGAGAAGGCATTAAGATTAATGAGGACAAGGAAAAACTTGTAGATTGTAGATGATTTTTGCTGAGATATGAAGGACGTGGAGAAAAGTAGTCTGAGTCTCACTGTAGTTCAATGGTCAAATACCTATTTTAAGAAACCTTAAGTTATCCTGGGATCATAAGATCATAGATTTAGAGCTTGAAGGGATGATAGAGCATAAAATCCAAATCTCTTATTCTAAGTATAAGGAAACTGAGGTTGATTTACTAACTGTCACATAGCTAATAAGTGCCTCAGGCAGAATTTGAAGTCAGCTCTTTTTGCCCTCAAGTCTAGCACAGAGATTAAGGGCAAATCTACATTGGTCAGGACATAGTTCATGCTGAAAATGCAGCTAAACTGATGGCAATGGCTCCCTGGTCACAGATGTGTGAGAGAAATGAGGGGAGAAGGGTGGATCTGGTAGAAACAAGTAGTACATCTGGCTGAGGAATTTGGATTTCCTCTTTTACTCACTTCCAGTTCAAAGAGTCGTTGCATAACCTATCAGGATGAGTGCGGTCCCTTGGAAGCGAAGCCAAGTCATCATTATGACAGTCAATATTTCTTCCTCAAGATTCTTTTCAATTTGAAGGGCATGCTAAAGCAAAAAAAAAAAAGAAGAAGAAGAAGAAAGAAAAAGAAACAGGAGAAGAAAGGAATCCAATAAAACCCAAGTACCTTGAAAGAAAATTTATAAAGGAAAATTCTGAAACTCCCTAAAGCTAAATATTGGAAATTTCCTCAATAATTCACCAAGGGCAAAAATATATATATCTATTATTGTTGATAATTATTTAATGAATACCATTAGTGTGCTTGGTTCTCAGAAGAAAAATAAAAGCAGTAGAAGATGGAGAGCTCACATCATAAATTTCAGTGACAGAATATACACTAGGGACAAGCTGGTTGCTAAAATGTACAACTCCTGCATCATATTAATGGGGAAAGCAATGCATCTGCTCTGTATTTGTCTGCTTTCCCTTTTGGAGTCTCCCTTTCCCCCTCCCTGTCTCCTCTTCTCAGGGTAGAGACTAGAGATCAGTAAGAAGTAAAACTCGGCAAGGGCTGTCAAGCTGCTTTTTGTCTCAATGCCCTCCTGAAGTTGACCCCTCCTAAGAAGAGCTTCTTGGTGCAACTGAGGGTCCCAGGAAATAGGGAAAGTGGAAAAAGCCTCATTTCTACTCTCTACAGACCTTGGCTTTGGCATTGAACTTCAGTCTGCAATTTCTAGGACCCTCGGATAGAACTGGCTTGTTTTGGGCCAAAGGGAAATTCAGTTTGCTCTCCAGCAAGTCATGATGGTCTCTGCTGCTTCTGGGAATGCTAGATAATTATTCCGCCCTCTCTTCTCCCCGAGATTGTCTCATAGTGATCTGGATCCATCATAATATCTTCAGACTTCAAAGCCCATTTGATTCATAGAAAGAAATAACAGAGGTCCTGGGTCAGAATAAAAAGATGGGCTGAGAGCATTATATGGTGAATAGGTAGATAGTTGCCTTCAAGTC
Organism: Gracilinanus agilis; assembly: GCF_016433145.1. Taxonomy (NCBI): domain Eukaryota; kingdom Metazoa; phylum Chordata; class Mammalia; order Didelphimorphia; family Didelphidae; genus Gracilinanus; species Gracilinanus agilis. The sequence continues at coordinate 410,039,311 of NC_058133.1, read as the reverse complement.
AAGGCTTGAGTTCAGCTTCTATCTCTTATACATTTTAGTAGTGTGGCCCTGGTCAAGTTGCTTAACCTTTCAGTAACTCCAGGGAATTCTCTAAAATTATAAATTCCAAAGTGCCAATGAAATCAGCTCTGGCCCCCATTGGTTTGGCTGAAATGATATAGGAGTTGGAGAACTTTCAGTAGGTATTTTTCAGTGGTAATATGCACATGTACATTTTAGAAAAGACTGATGAGACTAGAAGAGGATGTGTAAACGTGGGTATGATGGAATGGTAAAAGGGAGGTAGATATGTGGACACTGTTGATAAATCCTAGGGTGGTTTGTGGGTAGAGGTTCTGTGTAGATCTAGTTCTTAATCAATAGCCATAAATAAACCTAGAGATTGGACACTAAAAGTAGGTTTTCCTCTTGCCCTTCCTGAATTCCTTCCTCACATATCATCTCCTCAAAGACTCTTTAATTTGGAAAATGAGAATAGAAATTAGGTGTGGCAGGACAAGCAGAAGAGAGAAATTAGCTCATAATCTCCATAATTCTCATATTCACTTTGTTCCTACTACCTCTTCAACTATATCATCTCTATCCACTATTTCATATTTCATCTTGCCATTCCTCTCCCTGCCTTCCACCACCATCACTTAGTTTCTTTTGGACTTTGAAAATCTGGCCAAGCAAGGCAGTGGCCCTTTCTTTAAAGGCCAGAGATCTGCTCCAGCCCAATATAACCAAAAATGTTTTGTCTTCATTGGTTGACCATTCTAAGTCCTGAATTGAACTTGAGTGCACTTAGCTGCCAAGAGGAAACAAGTTGAGAAACAAATGCCTCTCTCATTCTGTAGGTATGCAGGCTCCAACTGATCCAGGACCATCTTGATAAAGGATAAAGTGTTGGTTTCTGGACAGAATCGTTAGGAGAAGGCAGGAAGGGCCTGGAGATTTAGACTAGTACTTGGCAGCTGTAGCCAGATGGGTGAATGATTCTACCCAGTGCCAGCTGCAATCGGTTTGTCCCTTCTGCTCTAGGGAGGATAGATGGGCTACCAAAGAACAACAGGGAAATGACAGATGAGGACATGACAGTTGCCAGCAGTCTGGAATAAGATGGCTAAAGAACTTGAAGTTATATGAATATCTAAGAGTAGTACAGTCAGACTATTTACCTCTGGCTTCATAAGAGAGCATTTTCTCAGTTTCTTGTCAATGGAGTTCACACTAATTTTCATTCTGAAAAATGAAGCGGAACTCTGATTCCTTTTGGGACTTGGCTTTTTGACTGTTTTCCTCACAGAGCCTTAATAGGAACAATCTATTTTAATAACTTAGGTGAAAACATGGGAAACAATATGGAAATAGAAAATATCAGAGCTAAAAAGGATCCTAGAGACAATGGAGCTAAACTCTCCCATTTAACAGATAAGCAAACTGAGGCTTAGGAAGCTAAAGGCACTTGCCCAAGGTCAGGCATCAAAATATTGATAAGAGGTAAGACTACAAGCCAGGTCACCTGATTCCCAGGCCTCCATGTTTTCCATATGGCAATAGATGTTTTTTCTTTGTACTTGAAGATGTCTTGAAATCATATGACAACTATATAAGTAACTGGCACAAATAATTAGCTAATTTGTATGTAAAATTATAGGAAATGTGCTGTAATTAGACTAAGACCTACATTTAAATTCTATCTTTAATGTTATTAATTGTGTGAGAATTAATATATTCCTTAACTTTCTCTGTCAAATATCCATAGTGCCCACCTCAGGGAAGGGCAGTATGCAAATAATTGAGGAAAAATAAAATATTAAAATTAAAAAGGGCAGTGTAACACAGTAAATAGGGGGTCACCCTTGGAGTCAGGATTACCTGGGTTCAAATTCTGACTATTCCACTAGACACTAATCCACTCAGTGCCTCTGAGAAGATATCTAATATAATGCATAATAGATGAGCTCCTGAATATGACCAACAAGATGGAGGACTAGACATTTTCTCCAATCTTTAAAAACTCTTAACATTTCCCAATATAAGAATTAAGTGCAAGAAATGAAGAAGTTATGTCCATCTCCAATGGTAAAGACATGAAGATATCTAATGAAGTAACAAGTTAGTGAATTAAGAGCAGAGAAGACTAATTCCTAATCCCCAACATGATCACTCAGGATCCTCTCCTGATCCTCTGGTCCCCCTCTCACCTCTGGTAGGGCAATACAATTCATGCCAGGGGTTTGTGTTCTGGCATCTAGCCAATATGCTCCTTACTGTTTCCTTTTACCTCTACTCCATTAGAATCTAAGCTCCTTGAGGATAGAGATTATCTCTTTTTTGTTTGTATTTGTTTCCCCAGTGCTTAATACTATACTTGGTAGACCTGTTTTGTTACTGCGGTTCAGTCCTTTTAGTTGTCCTATTCTTCACAACCCCATTTGAAGTTTTCTTGGCAAAGTTCCTGGAATGGTTTCCATTTCAGATCATTTTACAAATGAGGAAACTGAGGCAAACAGTATTAAGTGACTTGTCCAGGGTTTCAAAGCTAGGAAGTATCTGAGGTCAGATTTTAACTCAGGAACATGAGTCTTCCTAACTCCAAGCCCAGTATTCTATCCACTGCATGATACTTTAAGTGATTAATAAATGGTTATTGTCTTATCTTACCTTACCTGCTTCTACAGTCTCTACCAACACACACTGCTTCAGAGTCTTGAGAAGGAAATGAAGGTATAGGAAAGAGGAAGTATGCTATGCTTTCAGTGGTAGTACCAGTAATAGCACCTAATCAGAGAATTTAAAAAACCCAGAGGGGAGCAAAGTTACAGCGTGTTGAGGGCTATATGAGGCTTGAAGAAAAGACAACTGGCATCCCTCTGGGGCCAATTCTCTTGGGATATAGAGTCTGAGTCCGGAGAAAATTAAATTCCTCAGAGTGGGAGGAAGGTAATGTGGCTTTGAGGTCCAGTTCTCAGAGGAGCTGCCATCAAAGGGGAAGGAGTCAGAATGTAACTGATAAGGTAACATAAAGGGGGAAAGACAGAAATTACAGAGAAGCTCTGAATTTGAATTGGTGGGAGAAGTTTCTACATTAGAATTTATGCACACCTATGAGATCACAGGAATAATCCTCTATCCCACCCCCCAAAAGAAAACCTAGGATCCAGTGAAATACTATTTATTTTTAAACTAAAACCCTCAAAGCAGTTATAAATATCAGTTATTTTTTCTATATTGTGAATTAAAGAGAATTAATTCCTGTAGTGAAAGCACTTTTTTTTTCTAACTGAAAATTTCACAACAATAAAGTTACTGGGGCTCATTAAGACCTTCTATTTTCTTCATGTGGCTCTCTTTTCTGACCATAACATGATTGTTTTCAATGAGTCTTCTCCCATCTCTCTACTCTCTTTTCTCCAATCCTTACTCATCAGTTTTAATTTACCCATATTGGTTGGAATGGAGGCCAGCTCTCCTATGATTATTATAGTATTATTGCTGTTATCATTATCATCACCATTATTATTATTATTAACATAAATATTGTCCTTTTCATGGGTGGTTACAGAGGACAGTAGGAAAAGTGTAGAGCAGAAAACTCATATTCAAATCCAAGAATGACTCTAAGGGCAGTAGATGGCTCAGTGAATAGAGAGGTAAGCCTGGAGTTAGGAAGACCTAAGTTCAAATTTCACTTCCTAGCTGGGAAAGTCACCTAATTCCAGTTGCCTAGCCATTACCACTCTTCTGCCGTGATACTGATATTTAGTACCAATACTAAGACAGAAGGTAAGGGTTTCTCAATTTTTAAAAAAAATTACCACAGTGGAATAAGAGAAATTTTTTGAAAGAGAAGGAAATAGATTTGCTCTTTAAAAATTACCCTTCAATCCCAACTTTGCCTTCTGGGAGACTTTTAGTGTTGGGAGCAATTTCCAACATCAATTTATACAGTAAAAGAATTTTAAGAACTAGGACTCACACCTTTTGGCTAACATTTATAGTTGGCAAAGCTCAGGGTGAAGCCCTGGGCAAAATTAAGGAGTAGGGATAATGATCGTTTTCTCTACCCTTTGGGATATGCTTTCCTTTTCTGACAGCTCTCTCTCCAGATAGCCAGTACTCTGAAGTCCCCTTTCCCATAGGTTATTCCTTTAAAACTTAACTATCCAGTCTATAATTTCTCCAGTTGCATAATATTATGATCATGAAAATTAAGAGGATGATGTGTTATTCATTTCAAGGTAACATTTGCATAATAAGAGACTTCAATGAACATGTGGTAAACTGGAAAGAACCAAAAAACTGGCTTTGAAGGCACATGTTTGAACCCTAGCTCTGCCACCTTGGGCAAGTCAATTGATCTCTGTTTTTTTTTTTTTTTGACCCTTACTTTCTATCTTAGAATCAATACTAAATTGATTTAAAAAGATAAAAGTCCAATGCTAAAATGCTAAATACTAAAATACTAAAATGGAACTAAATGTCAGTTCCAAGACAGAAGAGCAGTAAGGAGGAGGCATTTGGGGTTAAGTGACTTGCCCAAAGTCACACAGCTAGTTCAACCTCTGTTCTTTATTTTCCTAGTCTATAAAATAATAAGGTTGAAATAGATGATGCCTGAGGTCCTTTTCAGATCTAATTTATGGTCCTATGATATTTACTAGAAAAAAAAGGCCTGAAGGTAGTCATTTAAACTAAGGCAAGTGAGTGAGAAAAAGATGTCTTGAACTGGTTTGGACTTTTAGTGGCCCTCAGAGTTTTCAAAGTAAGCTGCCTTTACCACCTATACATAGGGACTGGGCTGACAATTATGATATAGAGAGGAAATAGTGATAAGCTCTTCCTCAAGGTTTGAATATTTTAAGAGTTTTGTAGTTGTTCTGCCTTGTTTGTTTGGTTTTTCCAATTTGCCAGCCAGACACCACTCTGAGAGCTCCCAGCTTAGTGGCACCGGGCTTGATGACTAATGCAATTAAATAAGTCTTTGCTCTTGGTGGACTGCCACAATAACAAATCCCATCGTGTTAAATGCTTCTGCCAGATGGATTGCTCAAACATTTGGAAAGTACTCTGGAGCACACATACTTCATCACTACAGGCCCAGTTCATGGAAAAATGACATGGCACTTGTGGGGGTGGAAGGTGCCGTCATTTTCTTTTAGACAATCAACCCTACAACTTTTATGGTTCTTATTGTCTTAATTTCCTCTCCAGTGGATCAATAGGAACTGAATAGTAGAAGTTCATTGGATGATTGACTTTTTTCTTATTAAGGATAGTAAATCATTTTATTCAAGAGGACTATTGAGATTATATGTGATGATACTGGGGCTTTTGAAAATGTTTTCAGAGTCTGTCAAAACCTTAATCTGGTCTACCATTCATCTATACTTCTACATTAACAAGTTGTTCATTCCCTTGACAAATATTTATTGAGTGTCTACTTCCTGTACTTGTGAATTGCTGATCTGTATCCACAGAAGGGAATTTTCTCATTGGTTATAAACTATAGCAATAAAATTTTCTCCCCCTCCTCCACATCTTTCTGGTACTGTGCTACTAGTTACAGAGATTGCTATGGAGGATGAGGCTGGTCAGTGTAGTAAGGGGGTAATGTGGCTGATAACAGGGGACCTGGTGGTACAAGTGAGTCACCTGGCCAGGGAGCCTGTAACTACTGTAGCTGGTGATTTGAGACTTCCAAGGATGTGTAGCCTGTGCTGTGATGCCCGATGAAGTTGATGAACTGGTTTAGGGGTGTCCCTGTTGTTAGGCTCACCTAATCTAATTTTCTGCCCATGTTCCATCTCCCTCAATCCCTCCCGGGTCCCAAGGGAAGTCAAGGGGTAGCTGGGTATCTCGGTGAGGTCAAGGAAATCAGAACCCCCAGGTTGGTTCTGCAGGGGTCCTTTGAGCTTATAGTCCCAGCTCAAATTGTCATATCTTGGGACTGGCACCTGCCTAGCCAAAGTTCCATTCTCCTAACTGACAGGATTGCCTAGCATAATTTTGCAAATGCAAGAGATCTTACATAAATCCTGCATTATACCAGCTAATATCACCATTCTTTTCTCCCTATCCCCTTTCTTTCTGGGTTCTTAATCAGCTACTCCTCATTATAACGAATAGCATTTTCTTTTAGTCTATGGCCCTTCAGGTCCATCTATTTCCTTCTGCTGCTTTATGGAGTTTATAACAAATAAAACCTTAGGAGCACAAATATAATAGCTTAGAGCCCCCAGTTACAAAAAGTTCCTAATATTTAGACAGAGATTTGATTTTCTAGCTTAATGTAAGCCTATTCTTATCTCCAGATAACATCTGGTCTCTTCATGGTTGATAAAAAAAAATTCACTTTTTTAGAAAGAAGGTAAATGAACAAATAGAGTCGTTATAATGTCAGTTAATGAGTAAGCATGGCAGGGAAAGTTAGGGGAAGAGCAAACTATTTTTTGGAACTTTGCTCCAACTTTGAAGAAGTGGATACAAAGACAGTTTAACTTCAAGTCTTCAATTCTGAAATTCTAATAGGGGCTGACAACCCTCTCAACTTCTTCTCTGCCATAGCTCAGTCTTACTTTCTGTTTCCTTTTGCCCATTGCCCCATGCTTTCTTTCAGCTCTTGAAGTCCCCCTTGTTCCTCTGTCTGCCTCACAGATTGTGTCTATATTTTTTAGAACTCTAGAGCAGTGATTCCCAAAGTGGGCGCCACCACTCCCCGGTGGATGCTGCAGCGATCCAGGAGAAACAGTGATGGCCACAAGTGCACTTATCTTTCCTATTAATTGCTATTACAATTAAAAAATAATAATTTCCAGGGGTGCTAAGTAATATTTTTTCTGGAAAGGGGCAGTAGGCCAAAAAAGTTTGGGAACCACTGCTCTAGAGCATGATTCAGTTCTGCCTTCTAGCTTAAAAATTACATAAGCTTCAAATCACTTTGTATAAAGAATGAATTCTTATCTCTTTGAATTATAAATTTCAGGATGCCAATCAGTTCTCAAGCCCCTATTACATGCTACTTTCTGCTCCTCTGTTTGCACAGTTTAGGAAAGTGACCCTAAAGAAGTATAAGAAAGTTTTTGCCTTCAAGGAATTTACTGTCTTGGTTAATTCACATTATATGCCTCAGAGCTCATTTAAGATTTTGGATTATAATCAAGGCTAAGATTCTGTAACACAGCTTGTAAGTCATTTAGGAATTCAGAAAATGGAAGAAATCATTTTGGTATGGAAAAGCAACAACAATAATAAATGTTTATATAGTGTTTAAAGATTAAAAAATTTTTCAGTTACATTTTCTCATTTGATCCTCATAATAACCCTGTGAAGTTGGTACTATTATTACCCCCATTTTTTGGATAAGGTCACTGACTCTGAGACTATGACCTACACAGGGTCAATAGCTACTAACTTTCAGAGGTAGAAATTTGGATTCAGTTCTTCCTGACTGAATTCAACAGTCTAACCTTCTTGGAGAAGGTTGGCCATGAAGTAGCCCTTAAAAGATGAGTAAGACTTAAAGAGGGAGGGGAAGC
>NC_058133.1:409991320-410027534 GCF_016433145.1 Gracilinanus agilis | reverse complement strand
TGTGGACTCGAAACTACCACACCAATGCAACTACCAACAATTTGGAAATTGGTCTTGATCAAGGACACATGACAAAACTAGTGGAAATGTGCATCAGCCATGGGTGGGGGGAGTGCGGGGGGCAAAGGGGAAAGGAGGAGCATGAATCATGTAACCATGTTAAAAATGAATATTAATAAATGTTTGAAAAAAAAAGGAAAAAAAGATATCAAAAAAATGCTCCAAATCACAACTAATTAGAGAAATGCAAATTAAAATAACTAAGGTACCACTGACTAATATGACAAAAAAAGGATAATGATAAATGTTGTAGGGGATATAGACAAACTGGAACAATAATACACTGTTGGTGGAGTTGTAAATTCTATGGGGAATGGCTGAACAAGTTGTGGTATATAGTTGTAATGAGATATTATTGTGCTATAACAAATTACAAACAAGATAATCAGAAAAAAAACCTGGAAAAACTTCTGTGAAGTGATGCAAAGTGAAGTTAACAAAGCCAAGATAACATTGTACATAGTAATGATGATAAAATATGATGATAGACTATGAATGACAAATATTATCATTAGTACAAGGATCCAGGACAACTCCAAAAGACTCATGACAAAAAAGGGCTATCCACTGCTATAGAAGGAACTGACAGAGACTGAATGCAGATTGACATGTATTATTCTTATTTTCTCCATAAAATTTTCTCTAGTGAAAGCAATATGTGTCTTCTTTCACAACATGATGAACATGGAAATATATTTTGTATGATAACACATGTACAACCTATATCATGTTACCTGCCATATTGGGAAGGAGTTTGGAGTTAGAGAGAGGGAAAAAATAGGTATCACAAAATGTCAGGAAATAATTTTTAAAAATTATATTGACATGTAATCTGGAAAAAAACCAAAAATTAATATAAAAAAGGAAAAAAAGAAGAAAATGACAAACCACTATAAAATCTTTACCAAGAAAACCCCAGGAATAGTATGGTCCATGGAGCCATAAAGAGTCAAACACTAATGTGACCAAAGAACCACCACACTCAGTGGTATAGTATAACTATTCAGGAAAGTAATTTGGAACTATGCCTCCAAAGTTACTAAACTGTACCTATCCTTTGACCCAGAAATATCACTACTAATCCTATACCACCCAAAGAGATCAAAGAAAAAGTAAAATGTCCTATATGTAAGAAACTATTTATAGCAGTTCAAGTTTGGTCCAGAAGAAAGGGATTTGGACTCTGGCTCATTTTAGATGAGAAAAATTCAGACCTCTTTGGAAGTCAGGCCAAAGATACCCTAAATAATTACCTTGATAGGAAACCAAAAGAAGTTCTGGGGTGGAGGAGAGAAAAGGAATATCCAGACGAAGAGACTTCAGTAAAAAACTCATTCCAAAGCAAGACAAAATTAGATTGTTGTGTGTGAAAAAAAGAGTTCATGTTTGCATTATTCCTTACATTGTGCTTATATTTAGCAATTTCCAGTACACTAAAGAAGAATAAGAGATCATCACTGTTGTGATAACGTCTTACGAGGCAGTTATTGAAGGGAAGTTTTGTCCCCTAGCCACAAGAGAATCTCCAAGACTTATGGTGGTGATAGCCAAGGCTGGCAGCCAACATGTTTCTATTTTTCAGCCATGCTGCTACCCCCATGCCCTTTCAATGTAATCCATCCCCAATTATACCAAAATATTGGTAAGTAGGGTCAGCTAGACAGCACAAAAGACAATTCCTAGATATGGAGGGAAAAAAATAACTCCAATTGCCTAGCCCTTTCTATTCTTCTGTTTTAGGACTGGGTAAGGGTTAAAAACAAAATAAAACACTGGTCAGTAGTCTAAAAAATTATTTGATCCTTTATGGATGCCTTTGAGTCATATCAATGTAACTCACTCACGTTCTGTGATTTTAGATGACTTTATAAGTAAAAGAGAGGCAGTATAGTATAGGGATTAGAGAGCTGACCTCAGAATCAGGAAGACATGGTTTCAAATTCTGCCTACTGGCTATATGATCCTACATAAGTAATTCAAATTCTTTGGGGAATATTTTTTTAGCTTTAAAAATCTGAAGTTGGACTAGGAAAACTGGAAAATAGCATGGGAAAAATTAGTTTTAGATCAACCTCTCATTCCCTATACCAAGATAAATTCAAAATGGGTAAATGACTTAAATGTAAAGAGGGAAATTATAAGTAAATTAGGTGAACATAGATCTATGGGAAAGGAAAGGATTTAAGAACAAGCAAGAGATAGAGAACATTGCAAGATATAAAATAAATAATTTCAATTACATTAAATTAAGAAGGTTTTGTAGAAACAAAACCAATGCAACCAAATTTAAAAGGGAAGTTATGAAGTGGGAAAAATTTTTATAATAAATCTCTGACAAAGGTCTAATTTCTTAAATTTATAAGGAACTAAGTCAAATATACAAGAAATCAAGCCGTTCTCCAATTGACAAATGGGCAAGAGATATGAATAGGCAGTTTTCAGATGAAGAAATCAAAACTATCAATAGTCACATGGAAAAGTGTTCTAAATTCTTGATTAGAGAAATGTAAATCAAAACCCTCAGGTACCACCTCACACCTTGCAGATTGGTCAATAGGATAGTAAGGAAAATAATAAATGTTGGAGGAGTATGGAAAAATTGGGACACTAATGCAGTGCTGGTGGAATGTGAATTGATCTATCCACTCTGGAAGGCAATTTGGAATTATGCCCAAAGGGCTTTAAAAGAATGCATGCCCTTTGATCCAGCAATACCATACTAGGTTTGTACTCCCAAAGAGATAATAAAAAATGGTTATACAAAAATACTCATAGCCACACTCTTTGTGGTAGCAAAAATTTGGAAAATGAAGGGGTGCTCCTTGATTAGGGAATGGCTGAACAATTATGGTATATGCAGGTAATGGAATATTATTGTGCTCTAAGGAATGATGAACTGCTTGATTTCTATATTGTAAAGAGTAAAAAGTGGTTGCCACAAAGTAAAGGGTAAAAATTATTATGGTTTGGTTGGACTGAATATTAAAAGGTGGTCACCAAGAATTGAATAAATATCAATTCTAAAATGATTTTAAGCCATTTATTTATAAAATGTAGGAGAGAGTGAAAGTATAAAAATGAGAAGAGGGTAGAGTAAGAGATCTAGCTCAACAAACTAGATTATGTGTTCAAGTCTTGACTTTACACTGGCAGGGCTCCAGAGGCTCAGCTGGAGAGCCTAAAAGTCAGTTAACAATGGTTTTAGCCACTTGTCCCAATCAAGGGCCCCTTGGAGGCTAGTACCTCCAGGGAAGCTAAGGAAGTCAGCCTTCCCCCCCCCCCCCCACATATAGTTCGAAGGGAGAGATTTAAGAACAGTCTTACCAAATCCAGGGTCCAAGCCAAAGCTCCTCTAGATCCAGTTCAAGGCCAAAGAGAGAGAACTCACTCACAGGAAGATGTAACTCCCTTTTAAAAGTGCTTCTTTTGCATCACTTCCTGTGCATTCCTCCCATTTTACGTGTACCAATCACAACAAAGGCTTTGCTCTGGACTGCCCAGAGGGCAGTCAGTCAATCCTGATACACATGGGTCACAGACCTATCCCCTTGAGAATTAAGTAGTGGTATCTACACTTTTGGTGATTAAATCTTGAAATAGGCAGGGTAGGATTAATACCATCTTCACTATATGAACTGGAAAAACCTCCATGAACGGATGCAAAGTGAAATGAACAGAACCAAGAGAACATTGTACACATAAAGGGTAGCATTATGGAATGATCAAATGTAATGGACTTTGCTACTAGTAGCAATACAATGATCCAGGACAACCCTGAGACTTATGAAAAGAATGCTAATCCACATCAAGAGAACGAATTGTGGGAGTAGAAATACAGAAGGAAAACATATGACTTATCACTTGTTTGTATAGGTGTAGGATTTGGGGTTTTGGTTTTAAAAGATTACTCTATTATAAAAATGAACAATATGAAAATAGGTATCAAGTGATAACCCAGTGGAATTGCTTATCAGCTCTGGGAGAGGGGGTGAGAGAACATAAATCATGTAACCATGGAAAAATATTTTAAAATAAATAAATAAAAATTTAGAAATCTGAATTTGGATTCAGTAATCTATAAAATCACTTCCAGCTCCAGATGCATGATCTTATGAACTCTAACTCTCCATGCCCTAGCAAGTATACCTAAGACTGTAAACTGAAGAGAAGATGGCAACCTGTATTGGTAGCAGGAGCTTCCTTATTTAAGAGTTTCTCATACTACTGAAATCATACATTTAGTCCTAATCCCAAGAGTAAAACCTGAGCCAGATCCCTACTAATAAGCTAACTGCAACAATTTAGACAAGGGTATATGTGAGTTCAAACCATTTTCTATTCAAGCAAATCCAGTTTGGAGTTGGAATAGTAGGGAGAAGCCAGGATACATTTTTTTAAAAATTGACATGTCTTCTAATTAGTAACACCATTTTTGCAATTAGCATAGTGATTTAGTTTTATAATAGTTTGGCCTCTACCCACTTCATTATCTACAGAGAGGGAAACGGTTTTATTAAGTAATTTATTAATATTAAAAAACTGAGAGAGCATGTTTAGCCTAGAATCTCTACTGGTAGTTAAAAGGAAATCAGATTAGAAGCCAAAAAGGAAGACATTTTAAGTATTTTTCAAATCACTAAACAACTTCTCTTAGATTATGAATAATTTTCATCAAGAGATTAAAATGAAGGGGGCAGCTGGGTAGCTCAGTGGATTGAAAGTCAGGCCTAGAGACGGGAGGTCCTAAATTCAAATCCGGCCTCAGACACTTCCCAGCTGTGTGACCCTAGGCAAGTCACTTGACCCCCATTGCCTAGCCCTTATGACTCTTCCACCTATGAGACAATACACCAAAGTACAAGGGTTTAAAAAAAAGATATTAAAATGAAAAGAGCTCTTTCAACAACAACAAAAAGTAATACTTGTCTTTCTTTGCAAAACATCTTTACTTAGGAGGACTTTGTTTTATTTTCTGGGAAGAGGGGGACAAGCATCTATTAAGCATCTACTATGCACCAGATATTGTGCTTAAATACTGTAAGGATGGGATTTGTGCAAGGGGGATGGGACAAAAGGAGTTAGAGAAGGAGTGGGTGACAGTTGGTGACAGTTGAGACCAAGGGAATTCTGGGAGATTCTCCAGAGGAGGAAGGATAGGGGAAGGACTTCCAGCGGAGGACTGAGAGAGGGAGGAGGAGAACATCTCAGCTCGAATCCAGTTCTAAGATCTTTCTGAGGATCTTTCTTTGGAATTTGAAACTGATTCCATGTGGTCAAAGATTCCATCGCATTTCACCCATCAAGACTTCAAACAATGAGTTAGCTAAGTTTTTGGACTCCATTTTGGAGCGATCTCTTACTCTCTTTCCCCCATTACCCAACCTTGCTGAGAGACCCTTTCTGGTCTAACTTACAATTATAGAAAAGGATAGAAATAGAAAATAGAAATAGAATCTGAAGGAGAAGAGGCGGGGAGAGATGCCTGGGAGTGGGAAACCCCAAAGGTTCCCTCCTGAGAGACTCCATAAGAATAGAGAAGAGGGCACCCCAAATCCCTCTGCCCTTCACCCCTTTCCCCAATCCCCGAATTGTGATTAATAAAAGCCATTCATTAGTCAGATAGTGTTCCAGAGAGCCTGAGTGACAATCAGGGGGAGGGGAACCACAGCTTAGTCTAGCAGCCTCCATCTTGAAGCCAGACCACCCGCCATGAAGTTGACTGACCTCGGGGGAGGCTTGCGTGAACCCTGTCCTCATTCAGAATCGGATTGGGGTACCACATACCTTGTCTTATAGGAAAACCTCGCCCCCAACACCTGTGGGGTGGCATGACCATCCAGGTCACCCAGTTTTGGGATGACATCCCTTCAAAGTCTCCCAGTGTATATTTGGCAGGAGGGGAGAGCTAGAAGAGAGTCTCACCACATAGACTCTCTCTCTCTCCCTTCTAGCATAACAGTGGTTATTTGGCTGGGTCTCATTATTATTACAGTTTTGGCAGAGGCTCTTCTTTATTCTAACAACACTTTGTAAATATTATTTCAATTGATCCCCACAATTCTGCTTTTTTCCAAGTAAAGTACCCTACTTTTTGTAATCTTAAAAGCATAAAGTATTTTGGGGTCAAATTATATTGATTTTCCTGTTGATGTCTCCAGTAACATCCTGGTACCACCATCTTTAGTAAATCAAGCTCACAATGAAGGTCAGCACATGACTGACATTATCCTTTCCAGCCTACCTGATGGCCAAATGTATTTATGTTTCGAAAATGTACACATAAGGAGACAGCTAGTTAACACAATGAATGGAGTACCAGGTCTGGAGTATAGAAGACCTGAGTTCAAATGTGGCTTCAGGTACTTCCTAGATGGACCTAAAATCAGAAAGACAAGTTCAAATTTCCTCTTGAAGCACTTGCTATCTCTAGGAGACCTTGAGCAAGTCACTTAATCTCTATTCATTTCAGTTTCTTCAACTTTAAAATGGGGATAATAATAACACTTGCCTCCCCAGGCTGTTGTGAAGATCAAATAGATGAAAAAATTTAAAACATTTAGCTCAGTACCTGGCATGTAGTAGGTGCTATTTAAATGCCAGTTATTATTTCATTTAATGGAAAAAGCATCACCACCAACAACCAAGACAAAGAGAAATCCCAAATCAAAAAGTTTTAAAAAATGTAATTAAAATGGCCTCAGGGACGAATTGAGAATGAGTACCTCTCTCCCTTCTTTATTTTTTATTTATTTTTAAAACCCTTCCCTTTCATCTTAGAATTAATACTCTGTATTGGTTCTAAGGCAGAAGAGCAGTAAAGGCTAGGCATTGGGGGTCAAGTGACTTGCCCAGGGTCACACAGCTAGGAAATGTCTGAGGCCAGATTTGAACCCAGGACCTCCCATATATTACAATTATAGAAAAGGATAGAAATAGAATCTGAAGAAGAGGTGGGGAGAGACAGACTTGCATAGGCAGTCAGAAGTGGTAGCCATGTTAATTTTGCTGACCTACTTTCTTTTATCTTTTTGTTTTGTTACAAGGGATGACTCGATGGGTCTGAGGCAGGGAATGATACACTGAGAAATAAAGGTGATAGAAAAAACAAAAAATCAATAAAAAGAACAGAAAAAAGAGAATTTGTCATTTCATTGATTATGAAAATGTAGATGATTCTATTTTATGTCTTTATCAAGAATACAGGTCATATGACCTTTTATGTCTAATGAAAAATGGAGGGAAATGTGCTGATGTGGCAACAACCAAATGTGTCCATAACTAATGCAAAAAATACGAGCAAAGATTTCTACAACTCAACACTAAAGGCCAACATTTGCTTTTTTTTTTGTAGAATGCTGAGTACATTGGGGTTCTACCTCTATCAGCCAAGACATCCCATCCGAATTAACCCAAGAGAAAACAGATATTTCCTTTTCGTCCCCAGGAAGCCGACTTCTCGATGGGAAGATTCTTAAGGAAAAGTTTTTCCTTGGGTCAAATTTAATCAAAAATGTATTTTTCATGTTGTTTTGGTGAAATAAACCATAGCAGCAGGAAATGACTGCTTGGACCAAACTTTTAAGTAAATATTTATTTTTGTCTTGCTCATAGCAACATGCTTATAGAAAATAGCATTTCTCTGTACAAGTGGTACCAAAAATTTGTTTATTAACCATGTTGAATTTGAGGGCCTAGTTTCTCATTGAAACAATGAGATTTAGGGGTTTGATGGATGGAGAGAGATCCATTTAGTTCATTTGTCTACAGGTTCTGGAGTAATTTTTAAAATTTTGACCTTATGTAAGGGAATTTTTGATACTTAACTCTTTCTCAAGTTCTTCGTTTGTTTCTCCCTTCTGATTATAGGGCTGAAGGGAGGAACAACAAACTTCCCAAAACTTTCATTTAGAGAGAGTTGAGATCTTACCTTTCCAGGTAATTCCATTTTCTAGCAACAGCTATGCTTGGTTTTGACTTGAATGAATATCACGTCCCTCTGTCATAAAAATTGGTTAAAATAAATTGTCTGATGGGAGCATTGTAGACTGAGTGGGGATGGCTTCTCAGTCCTTCAGTGAATCTGTGAACTCACTGATATGGGTAGAAACTCCCATGATATAGGTCATGACACATCTACACCTTCCTCTCCCATGAGATTCATGTCCTTCCATAAAGGATAACCTTATTGTGGTCAAGGTCTTCTTCTAGTTTTCTTGACATCACTTGGATATCATTGGAGCATATGGATTGTTAATTATATTTCTCTTGCCATTTTAACTGACTACATTCCTTTTCAACATATTTCTTGGGTAATTTAATTTCTGCCATTTTCCCTACACAATTATTTGTTGAATATAGGATTAGACTAGAGCTCTCTATTGTTCTTTGGGGAACCTGCAACATCAGTTCATTAAAGACTGTAACATGTAAAACCCCAGTGGAATTGTGCGTCAGCTACAGGGGTTTGGGGGGAAAAGGAGGGGTTAAGGAGAGGGAAAGAATATGAAACATGTAATTATGGGAAAATATTCAAAATTAAAATTAAAATAAAAAAGACTGTAACATTCCATGAGGAGGTCTAATACCTTAAAAAGTATAACACAATTGAGTTCTTGGAGTGATACTTAAAATATAATTATAATTTAACTTAATCAGGAGTTTAGGGTAGAGAGAAATATAAGAGCCCAGACTAGTGCTATTGCCCTGTTTCCCTCATGCCTGGAGGACAAATGTGGCCATGAAGGAGTATTCATGAAGGAACATGTGACTAGAGCACACGCATACAGAGGAACATCCCTCCTCCAGAGTTTCAGAGCTGCCAATGTCTTCTGGTGGTGTCAAACATATCATTGCACTCTGTTGAACCTGCATACTCCCTGCCACTCATGGCTCTTTCCTGCTCCCTGCTGGACTTTGTGTCTCAGAAGTTCTCCATTGGGCATCACATCTAAGATGCTTTCTACTAGGCATCACAATTGTTTTCTATCCATCCAGCTATCTTCTGGATTATTACTAATATCGAGAGCTATAGCTAGGAGTTTTTGAGCCTAGAGCAAGTACTATACATTAAGTCCACTGGAAGTGGTACCAGCACAATGGGTCAGGCAATAGAGATCCTGGAACAACAGCCACTGCTGCGGAGAGTACCAGGTAGATTGTAGCAAGGAGGTATAAGTAGAGGAGCTCACCCTACCCTCCCATCTGGTAGTTTCTTATTTTGATTAATTAGTCCAATTACATGAGCTGCTGAAGGCTCACAGGTGCTGTCAGTGTCCCTAACTTCAGCATCCTCTAAATCTCTGATCATTTGGCCTTATTGCAGTTTTGCCAATACTCCCTCATCCCCTCCAACATCCATCCAGCTGTAGTTAATATGCCTCACGCCAGTGGGAGAGTTACACTCTGTCAGCCTTCTCTTTTAGCCTTCTACCATGCCTTAGCTCAGCTGAGCTGCTCATCTTCAGTAAGCCTTTTCCCCCAAAGGAAGGTCATACACCTGCTCAGTCAGCCCTCTCTGCCTTGCCTTTGAAAATTCCCTTCAACCTTAGTTGAGCCCTTTCAGCCAGTGACTAGGAAGTTCTCAGCTAAATTAACCTGAAGGGAAGTGGTCCAGCTAAAACAAGCTTTGCTCTTACCCCTCTCCTGTCTGACTCCTGAAAATGAGCTGCTTTTTTTTCTTCTGTGAACTCCTCCCTGTCATGTCTCTCAAGTCTCTCCATTCTGCTGTTATCTGATTTATGATCTGAAACTCAATTTAGTTCACAGGTGTTAACCCACCTTATCTAGGCAAATGTCAAGGAAGGCTCTACTTCCTCAAACAGAACAAAGAACACTGGCTCCAGAAAAGTCTTAGTAGTCTGACCCTATCCTGCTCCATTTTTCTAAGCAAAGAACAACGTTTAGGCTGAGTAAAGAAAGGCCAAAAAAGCTGGTGATCATTGTTGCATTTCCACTAATGAAACATAGTTTAGATTCTTCCCACATTGATGTATTAGTGAGAATTTGCTGATGATGGTGATGCTTTTAGGGTCCCAAAGATATTTCTGGAGTGTTAAATTTTGAACTTTGATGAAAAAAAGATTCTATTAAAATAATAGTACATTTCTTTTGTATCATGCCTGATAGTTATAAAAAGGAATTTTAAAAATATGAACCCTTTCCCTTATCAATATTATATATTGGTTCCAAGGCAGAAGAGAAGTAAGGAGTAGGCAACAGTCCAAGGTCACAAAGGTAGGAAGTATCTGAGTGCAGATTTGAATCCAGGGCCTCTTGTCTCTAGGCCTGGTTCTCAATCCATTGAGCCACCTAGTTGCCCCTGACAAAGCATTTTCACACATGCTTTAATACACCTGATGAGGTAGTGACAAATGGCCAACAAGGGAAAAACCAATGTAGTGGGATCTTATAACTAAGAGGAGACAGGAAGTGCTAACAAAATTGTGTTTAATGGTAATGACTGAGGGAAGTAGGGAGAGGGGTATTTCTATTCTAAAGAAAAGTCTAATAGTTTAACTAGCTAGATATCTAACTAAGCTGGTCTCTAACTAACTCAGGGGGCTGGAGAGGAGTTCTCACAGTACTGGTTTAGAGATGCTCCAAGCTGGTCACAGATGTAACAGGAACAAGTTCAAAGCAGCCAGTTAATCCAAAACAGACTCAGGGAGTAAGGTAGATTAACCTGTTGTCCACCAACAGTTAACCCAGTCCTATGCTCAACCTAGGTCATAATGTTTTCCTGGCAAAATCTCCTTCTCAGTGGTATCCTACACTGGCAGCTCCTTGGGTATATGGCAAAACCTGGACCACACAGCCAACACTCCTCCTTTCCTCCAGCTTGGTCAAACTCCCACTCCTCTTTGCAAAATCCCAGCTTCATTCCATGATGGAACCCTCAGGTTTTTAGACACAGCCTTATAGTCTGGGTTATTCTCCCCATTACAGTTGTCAGGATAAGAATGATCATTTCAATTTTCCTGATGAGCAAATTAAGGCCTGGAAAATTCAAATAATTTGCCCCCAAACATTGTTTCTTATTGATTTGGACAGTTGGGTTGCACAGTGAATAAAGCACCCCAACTGGACTCAAGAAGCCCTGAAATCAAATTCACCCTCAGAGAGTAGCAATGTGACCCTGGAAAAGTCATTTAACCCTGTTTTCCTCAGTTTCCTTGTCTTTAAAATGAGCTAGACAAGAAAATGGCACACCACTGCAGGATCTCTGCCAAGAAAATCCTAAATGGAGTCATGAAAGGTTGGCCATGACTGAAACAACCAAATACTACATCAATTGGCAGGATTGGGGCTATAATCTTGGGCTTCTGACTTCTAAATCTGGAGGCTTTCCCTCGTTGCCTCTAGGACCCAATATTCCACAGAAATAATGACACTTTTAACTAAAGAGTAAAATTTAAGCTCTCAAAGACATGTATCAGCCAAGAGGTGTGCTGATTGTCAGGAGGGAAGACAAATAGCAGGATATGGAGTTAAGAGTTTAGGCAGCAACCAGAGATGAGAGACTGTCCTGAACTTGTCTGCCTGTTCTAGTCCTTGTAGCAGTGAGGGTGAGTTGATTGAAAGAGATTTACTGTGTAAGGTCAGGACATAAGGAGAACAAGCAGGGTTTGGTTTTTGATGTACTTAGAGAAAACTGGCCAGCAAAATTTAGAAGTTACAATAGTTACTTCTAAGAACAGGGAGGTGGGAGCCAGGTAAATCTTAGGGATAGGATTCTTTTGGGATCTTTGGGCTATTCCTCTTGTCAGATGTGGGTACTTTGATTATTTCCTCTGGGAAAGGCAGCCGAAAGAGCTTTGGCTTTTATATCCCCAGGGTAACCATCTGTCTTTGACCATTCTGCTTGCTACATTCAACACATTTATACCTAGGGGATCAATTTTCGTGAAAGATATGCACCACAGCTATTAAAAGCTGAATCCTTGAAAATAATTTGAGCTACTTCCCACAATCCTAAGAGGCATGGCTACCAAGAGCATCAGTACTAAAGTCTCTCCTACTTAAAAAGAGTTTCAGGTCAATTCAATACAATAAAATATTTATTAAGACCTACTATGAGCCAAGAACTCTAGATACAAGAAAAGACAAAAGAGAGACCCTGCCTTCAATGTGCTTACAGTCTAATAGGGGAGATGACATGCAAATAAATATATACAAAACAAACAAAAGGAAATAGGAGAGGGAAAGCACTGGAATTAAGAGGTTTTGGGACCAATCATTCCTTTTTGGTGGGGGGAAAGGCAGGCAGGGAGTCTCTTCAAAAGTGGTCCATTATGTTTTAATATACTCCCTCCTCACCAGAATTCCTCATTCCCTTCAAAGAGCACCATAGAAGCTGACTCTATTTGTGTGTGTGTGTGTGTGTGTGTGTGTGTGTGTGTTTCACTGATTGTCACAAAAAATGAGGCAGGCCAGAGAAGGAAGCAGGAGGCAAACCACTGAGGGAAGAGTCAAGGAGATAATACAGATACCCACAGACTATTTACTGTCCCTGTCAAATACAGGAGATAAATAGGAAGGAAATCTATCATCAGCCAGATTTCCATGCTTTTCTCTATTTGTTATTATTATTTATGAGGGAGAGAAGGATGATGGCCTGGAGTTCAATAAGTATTAACCAATAAAGACCAAGTTAATTCAGGCCTCGTGTGCTGATTTGGGGTAGCCAGGCCAAATTTGTGTTTGTAGAACAGTAAGTGTCTTTATTCTTTTGGACAGATTGGCAGGGAAACCCTGGAAGCAGCGTGATCTCCAGCTAGTTTATGGCTCCCTCAGAGTGTCACCCTGGAATCAGTCTGGATTCTGCATCAGGTTCTCTCTACTGAAGGCTGAAGAAGGATGTAAGACTGAGCTAGGTGGTAGGCACAGGCAGTCAGCTCCCCAGTGTGGTCAGATGCTGTCAGTTCAGCCATCCTCTAGTCCATGAAGGAAGCTGAATTGCTCTGAATTCAGACATAATCAGTTGTTTTAGCCTCTGAATTCTTTCAAGCTTGCTCTTTTTTCAAAAGTGACATGGCCTAGTCCATAGGATTGCCAAAATGACAAATCAGCCTCACTATACACAATCCATGATTTCCAGAAAATTTATGGGCAGATTCAGTACTGGTAAATTTTTTTTAATAAACACCCTCCAGAAATTATCCCTTTTTATGTAGTGAATGCTTGTGCATATTTGAAAATGTTAGCATTCACTTTCTTCTCTTTGGTATGTTTATTGCATAACTTTCAAGTTTTGCATATGAGATTTTCTTAAACTGAGAGAGATATATGTCTGAAACAGTAATATGTGGATGAGTAATCTGGGTAATAGGCTTCGAGCTGAAAGGAACTTAAAGATTATCTAGTTCAATCTCCTCTTTTCCCAGTGAAACAATCATTCAGCCCCTACCATGTTCCAAGCTTTATGCTGGGTCCTGAGAATATATGAAAACAGAAATGGGACAGTCCCTGAGAAAACTGAAGCTGATGCAGTAGTAATTTTGTCATTATTCAAGCCCCAATCGGATACAATATAGTGCTAGATACAGAGCCAGAGGACCTGGGTTCAAATCCTGCCTCTACTGGTTGGTTGTTGTCCTTCATAGTCAAAGAGGAACAAAATGACATCACTATGTTGACGTCAATAAATAGTGTGTTCCAACTGTGATCGATCAGCACACCACGAGCAAGTTGGGCACAAATAATTCAGATGAACTTAAGGAGTATGCTATTGGATGTCTGAATGATCTTAGTCAAATCACAACTTGTTGAGGCACAGAAATCCTCTTATGTATAAAATGAAGGAGTTGGACTAATGACATACAAGTTCCCTTTTCATTCTAAAGCCTGGGTATCTACAAATAAATCAGAGTTTTTTTCTACAATACCATACTGTCTTTCTCCCTATTGAAGGTTACTGTCCATTTCAGGGAAGAGACAGGAATCAATTGAGGGAGACTCATAGATAAAAAACTAAACTAAAAGTCCAAAGGCTACATATTTTCATAGCATATATAGAAAAGACAATTACTTAGAAGTTAGACAGAAAATTAGACAGGGGTTAAAAATTATGACTGTATGTCAAACCTTGGCAAACTTTTATCTCTCCTCTTCTCTCAAGTCATAACAACCATTACCTTAATTCATACCCTTATTTCTTATCAAAACTATCAGTCAATAAACAAATATCCAATCATCATTTCTAAAGAGCTCAATAGTTAGGCACCAGGATAAAAGACAAAAATTAATCAGACTTCTCTTAAGGCGCCTATTTTCTATCTGAAGAGATATTATATTCACAAATGTAAGCATATGCAAAATAAGTATGTGCAGAAAATACAAAAGAAATAGAAAGTAGTTAAAAGCAATGTAGTTAGGAAGGAAGGACAATAAAAGATAGAGGGGATTGTTTGCAGGGCCATTGCAGTTGGATTCTAATTGGTCACCTTACTTTTTTCACTAAGAAAATCTGAAATAGGGTCATATAGCATCAGGCATGACTGAAAAAATATTGAATAACAAGTGTTGCAATGGCACTCATAGATGTTAAAAGGCTTAGAGGAAAGCTTCTAGGTAGATTCTTCATAGAAGACTTGTGGGAGGACATAGACAACAACTGCACAGGATGAGAATGCTTGGATGGATTGTGACATGCAAAAGTGAAGGGAGTATCGTCATCAAAGTAGCCATAGGTTCATTCAAGTAAATATTAAGTACAAAAATAAATAATAAAACAAATAAATGTCTTAAATTAAAAAATAATCATTTCATTATTAAATTTTCAAGGGGGAACATGTTATGTTTTTTCAAAAATAGGAAATCAAAATATGGCCTTGTACAGATTGCTTAACCTCTCCTGGTGTTCTTATCTGGAGAATGAGGGGTAGAAAGATGGACTAGATGAGCTATAAAATTCCTTCTAACTCTAAAATCCTATGTTTGCATCTGTAGTTATAATTCTATTTTTTATCTATGAGTCTCCCTCAATTGATTCCTGTCTCTTCCTTGAAATGGCTTTCCCCCATGCCTGGAATGCAACTCCATCTACTATCTTCCCTAGCTTCCATTAAATCCCAACTAAAGTCCCATTTTTTTTATTTTCCCAGTCCCTCTCAGTTCTAGTGTCTTATTTCTGTTAATTATTATCTTTTTATCCTGTATAACATAGCTTACTTTACATTTATTTGTGTTTTTCTCTCTTATTATGTTATAAAATCTGAAGGGAAGAATTGTTTTTTGCCTCTTCTTATATCCCCAGAATTTAGCATAGTGCCTAGCACATAGTAGGAGCTTAATAAATATTTATTAATAATTTCAATTTGGTCCATAGACACAAAATTTACTTCAGTCAGTTGGAAGGAGTCTTAAAATATGGATGAATCTTTTGTGAACCTTAGTCCAAGCCTGTAAAATATAACCTTGATATCCTCATTAAGAAGTACCATAATCTCTGATTCACAAAACCTATGGATCCCCAGTCTTAGCTCTAATAATCCCAAATTCATGGGAAATTGAAAGTAGATCTTCCTTTTCTCCCCATATGAAAAATATCCTCCCTGTTTCTTCTGTGTCCCATGTAGTGGTGAAGCCAGGTAATTTCTAACCACGAACTTCTCTAATACCATAAGAAATAGCCAACAGTATCACTTGTAGTACCTAGATTCTCCTGGCTCCTCTCCATATGGGTCCACCAGACTATGTCCCTTGGCTCAACAGGGCATCTAGAGGCACTAAGATTTATCCTCCAGGGTTCATACTTTTTCTTGCACAACAGGATACCAGGTGCTCACCAGAATTGGAAGAAAATCATTCTTGTCTGCCTCACTCTGGTCTTTCTGAACTACAAGACCATTACATCAGCTCTAACCCAACTACATCAGTTGTTTCAGACTTTGGTCAACTCTGGAACAATGAACCACTTGGAGAGTCTAGACATACAAGCAAGTGATTGTGTTGCAAAAATATAGTAGTCACGCAGTAGTACCAAGACAAGCTTATGTGTGTGAGCACAGCTTCTAAATTGAGCTCCCTGTTCTAGTCCCATTTAGTGACTCCAGGTGCAGGTAGTGAACATGGAATACAAGTCTAAAGAGGAATGTTTAGGGTAAGCTTCATCTACTCATTGGGAGGTCTCCCCCTATCAGGTAATTGGGAGACTTGTACCTATGCCTTAGGTCATTTCCCTTGGGGTAATTCTTAATTGGTTTGTGCTAACTTCACAGAACCCTAACTCAACTCCCAGTCTTCCATAGCTTCCAAGATACAATGAGGTTATCCAGGTAAACTAATAATTCCTTGCTTCATAACTTCATAACTTCAGCCACTTTTCCTATAAACCTTTGCAAAGTGATGGGGACCTCAGAAATATTTTGGGAGTGTATGTTGCTCAAATAGTTAAGAATCCTACTGATTGCTTTCTCTTTATCTTTCTCTCCTAGGCCAATCATCTAGGTAGCACTTTTTGAAAAAGTAAATGAGAAAGGAGAAAATGGAGGCAATAAGTGAATACCCAAAGAGATGATAGCCTTAGGACCTGGAAGGGTTGGATATAGGTTTGTTTTGTTTTTGCTTTTTAAAGACAAGGGAGACATGAGCTTCTGTGTAGGTGGCAGGAAAAGGAAGAGTTGAAGATTAGGGAATTGTGGAATGACCAAGTTCCCAAGGAAGACATACAAGATTGAATCAAGGGCATAAGGGTGGGAAGTGGACCTGGGAAGGGGTTTGAGGAGGCAGAATACTAATAGTAGAAAGCTTAATAGAGAGACAGTAGGTGGAGCTGAAAGGATTACTTGATGCCAGTAAGAACCCAGTTAAGATTAGTTAACAATTGGGGCAGCTTGGTAGCTCAATGGATTGAGAGCCAGGCCTAGAGATGGGAGGTCCTAGGTTCAAATCTAGTCTCAGACACTTCATAGCTGTGTGACCCTAGGCAAGTCACTTAACCCCCATTGCCTTAAAAAAAAAAAAAAAAAAAAAAAAAAAAAAAAAAAAAGATTAGTTAACAAATTTGTAGTTGGCCGAGTTGAAGTTGCATGACTTTCTCCAGCAGTGTTTACTGAGTAGAAAGAGGGAAGGAGGATGGGAGTCGGGGTGTTGTTTCCCCCTTTAGAATAATGAGTTCTTTGAAGCAAGGGATGGCTTTTGCTTTCTATGTATTCCCAGAACATAGCACAGAGCCTAATATAGAGTAGATGCTTAATAAATGCCTTGTTGACTTGACCTGACTTGCCAGGGAGCCAAGCAGGGAAGTCAGTATGCTCAAAACTGCATTTAGTACATTGCCTCTGTAGATGGGCATTTAATAATTTGCATCTCCTCTAGGTATTGGTGTCAAATTAAGAACATTTGTATTAGCCTAGGGATAGAAAACAGTTTCCAAGGGAATGATGTCCCAAAATAACCTCCTTCAGCTCCCATCTTGCCCTAGAGTTTTGGTTTTTATTTTTAATTTAATTTAAATTTTTTACATGTTGACACAATTTTAATAATCATTTTCTGACATTGCCATTCACGTTCTCTTCCTCCCTCCCTGAGACAGCAGGTGATATGATATAGGTTGTACATATGTTATCATATAATACATATTTCAACATTCATCATGTTGTAAAAGAAGATACATATTGCTTATACTAGAGAAAAAATCCAGCTAGGAAATAAAGTGAAGATGGTACACTTCAATCTGAATTCAGACTCTGTCAGGTCCTTCTACTGTAGCAATGAATAGCCTTTTTGTCATGAGGTCTTTGGAGTTGTCCAGTTCCTGGCATTGCTGATAATAGTTAAGTCAATCACAGTTAATCATCATACATTACTGTTATTACTGAGTACAATATAAAATAAGTTCAAGAGAGAGGAAGCCACCAACAACTGGAGGATGAGTAGGAGAAAAGAGACCCCATGTTGGAAAGTGGTACATATGCCATATTTGTGAGAGATGCTGTTATTAAAAGTCAAGAGACCAAAGTTTCAATCCTGTCTTTTAGTAGCTCTGTAACTTTGCTTAAGGAATCAAAAATAGTATCATTAAAAGAAAGCTCAAAGACAATTCAGTACAATCACTCATTTTATATGTGAAAAGGAAAAGGTCTCAAATGTCTAAGCAGGAGATAGTTATAGTAACATGACTGAATAAGTGGTTATAACTAAGTCCCCCTCTCTCTCACATACTCTTTAAATTACCCTAGTATTTTCCACAGAAATAGGAAATTTTCATAAATGTGCTTCTTGGAGAGGAAAGATCATGAATTCTATTTTGGACATGTTGAGTTTTAGATACCTACAAGAAATCCAGTGTATTATGTCCAATAAGTATTCAATATACAAATCGGGATATCTGGAGAGAGACCAGGTTTGGATACAGAGATCTGAAAACATACATAGAGATCATTAGATCTGTGGGAGCCAATGAGATCACTAAAAAGGGGTAGAAAAGGTTCTAGGACAGAACTTGGGATACATCTACAGTTAGAATAATCGAATAAAAGAAATTAGCCAAGTAAGATGAGAGCCAAGAGAAAACAACATCACAAAAACCCAGAAGGAGTAAATGGAAGAAAATGAAGAGGTGCATTTGCCTGTTTTGGTTATTGTATAGTATCTACCCTCAGAAATATGTGTACTTCAGTATGGTGAAAGCAGTTCATTGTGTATGGAGCCAGAGGGTCAGATAGAGAGTCTTCCACTTCATGCAGACAAGGACAAGAATAGATCATTGTAAATCACTGCAAATCAAGATTCTATTGGCACTGTCAGGACAGGAATTAGCAGATACCATGGGAGATTCCTTTCAGTTCATATTTCCAGCATAAACAATGTGACACACTAAGAAATGGGACATCTCAGCACTTCCCATGCTGCCAGCTCTTCATGGAGTATAAATTTCTCTTGGGGATTTTACTAAATAATATATAAAAACAATCACGACAGAGAAGCATTTACACTGAGATCTGGGCTCAGCACCAGAAATTCCTGTCAAAAATGGTTCAGTTGTGAACTGTTCCAACCATTTTCTAGAGCCATCTGGAATTATACTAAAAAAAATGCTTTAAAGTATGTATACCTTTTGACCCAGTAATACATCTCTTAGATTTATTTCCTAAGGTGATCAAGGGAAAAAAGTGAAGAAACTATTTGTTCTTCTTTTAAAAAACAACAACAACAACCTTACCTTCCATCTTAGAATCAATACTCTGTAAGGGTTCCAAGGCAGAAAAGTGGTAAGGACTAGACAATATGATTAAGTGAATTGTCCAGGGACATATAACTAAGGGTCTGAGGACAGATTTGAACCCAGGATCTTCCCTTTCTAGCCCTGCTTCTCAATACATTGAGTCACCTAGCTGCTCTCAAAACTATGTGTTCTAAAATATTTATAGCAAAGAACTGGAAACTAAAACCATTGATTGGGGAATGGCTGAACAAGTGGTATATGATTGTAATGGAATACTATTGCACCATAAAAACTTATAAACAAGATGATCACAAAAAAAAATACAAAACCTGGAAAGAATTATTTGAAGTGATACAAAGTAAAGTGAGCACTACCAGGTGAACACTGTACACAGTAAGAACACTTATGTGTGATGATCCAGAGGCTGATACACTAAGGCACAATAGAATGCAATGGACTTCTCTACTAGCAGCATTGCAATGATCCAGGACAATTCTGAGAAAGAACACTATCTACATCCAGGGAAAGAACACTGGGAGTAGATCACATGGGTTGATGGAGATATGATTGGGGATGTAGACTCTAAGTGATCACTCTAATGCAAATATGAATAATATGGAACTAGATCTTGATCAATGAAACATGTAAAACCCAGTGGAATTGCTTGTTGGCTAAGGGAGGGAATGGGAGGAGGGAGGGAAAGAACATGATTCATATAATCATGGAAAATATTCTAAATTAATTAATTAATTACAATTTTCAAATAGAAAAAATAATCTGTGATGATCAACTGTGAATCACTTAACTATTTTCAACAAGGCAAGGATCTAGTACAACTCCTAGGGACTCATGACAAAAAGGCTATCCACTCACATAGAAGGAATAGACAGACTCTGAATACAGATTAAAACATGTCATTCTTCACTTTATTTCCTCCACGAATTTTTCTCTTGTATAAGCAATTTGTGACTTGTTTCACAATATGAGAGAAATATGTATTATAAGATAATACATATAAAGGATGAGACAGATTTGGGGGCATAGCTAACATGAGAATTTGTTTCTTGTAAATAAGTATATTTACTTTAAATAATTACATATTTATGACATATTTAAATGGTTCAGCTGTGGTCATTGTACCCTGAGAAGACAATTCTTTAATGTCTGTCACAATTTTTCCAGTCATAAACTTGACCTGTGTTCTCAAAGAATCATGGAATGTCAGACTGAAAAGAAACTCTAAAATCTAGTCAAGTGTTTTGCAACTGTAAATCCCCAAACAAATTGTTACTATTCCACAAAACTTTTCCTACAAAAGACTTCTACTTCTGAAATATCTATAAATTTAAAAATCTGGCTTGATAGAGCCCCCTAGTAAAGGATCCATAATACATTGAATATACCTGAATGACCTAGGGCTGAACCTAGGACATATTTTTGTACTATATCCCTGGAATCTCTAGCAGAAGAGATGTCATCTTCTGTATGTTTTCATGTATATTATGTATACCTCTGAATCCTCCAATGACCATACAGAATGTACCCAATAGATCGATAACTTGACAGGATGCATTGTTCTCAAGACTCTCTGCGACTGATTATCTGTTACTATGCAAACATTGCCTGTAATCATGTGGATGGATATGTTTGGGTAGCAACTCAGATGCCTATAAATATTATCACTCCCCTCAATAAAGTTGCCTTTGATTGCCGGTGCATCACTGATCCTCCTGGTCCTTCATTCTTTTCACCACCCCCAGAAGACCCCAGACTGTTGGTAGAAAACACGGGCTGGCCAGCTCCTCCTGTCACTGTCATTGGCTAGTCTTTTTCTTCCTTCTTTATATCTTTCTTCCTTCTTTTACATTTTTTTCAATTAGTAAAAATTTACTTCACATATCACTTTTACCCATTAAAAAAAGAGAAAATTTCTTATAACAAATATTGTAGGATACTGTAAAATAGGCACAGCACAAGTCCATGACTGTGAACCATGCTGCATTGTTTGGAATTTCAGCAATGATGTTGGCTGGGCTAGGTACCACTGCATGTCCCTTTTTAACAATGCTGCTGACTGCTCTCAGATCCTGCACAAATCGCCATTGTGTTTTGTCATTTGCATCTTTCTTTTGTTTCTTAATAGGCATAATGGGTGTGTTGTACTCAGATATGGTGTAGACCAAAATGCCTTGCTCCAGGAGATTTTGGATGATAGGCTTGATACCCTCTGTAGCTTCTTTACTCAACCAACGCTGAGGGATTTTAGGTGGAGTGCCCTCTTTCACCTTGATCTTGACAGGTGTAGCAGATTTTAAGATTCCTACATCAGTTGAATGCTTTGCCCAAACTGCCTCTGGGATATCTTCAGGTATTTCAAAGATACACCCCACATGATGTTCTTCCTCATCACCCACCACTTGCCCCAGGAACAGCAAGGGATGGTGCTTGAGTGACTGGGTAAATGTAGGAATATTTGGCCTGACTTATCACATTGGATAGTAGCTCCTAATTTACAGAGGACATCCCTCCCCAGGAGATTGGATGGACATCCAGGTATCAACAGAAATGATTGATCCGAAGTCACTGGGCCTATCTTCACCATCTTAGATCTTAGCTTGGGCACCAACTCCATTTGCCCAGTGGCTCCTTTAACTCTCACAGACCCCATTAATGTATAATTTTCTTGTGGTATCTTTAACACAGACCTAGTTGCTCCGGTGTTGATTAGAGCTGGATATATCTGGTCCTCTATCTTCACCATGACCAAAGGCTCCCTGTCTTTAGCTGATTGATTGACAGGTACTAAAGATGCTTCTACATCAATGTCACCCAAATCCCATTGATCTTCTTCTAGGATTTCTGTTTGTGCTGGCTCAGGATTCTGTGATTGTAATGATGGTATGTCCCCTTTAAATCTGGCTTTTTTTGGATTTTCTGTGTCTTAGGCTGCATGTCTGTAATGCATCTTTGTGCATAAAAATTGTTTATGGGCCTATCAGTGTCATTTTGTATCTCTTTTGTCTCAGACCATGAGTAAGGTAAAGTGTCCTGCTCTTCACTGAACATGCTTTGCTTGGTTTGTGCAAAGTTAGATTCAGGAGAGGTAATTCTTTGCATTAAAGGAAATTCTTCTTCAGAATTGGGAATGTGTTGTTGACTCATGGTTACACCCCAATCCTGTGAGTCTATGCCTTTTCCTTGTACTCTACCTAGAGACTCTATGTCAGAAGCAGGAAACTTAGCATCAGATATACTTTGCATAGGAAACAAAGTCAGTGTTGTAGATTCTTTCTCTGTTCCTATTGGTGTTATTTTGTTTCCCTCTTGGGTACTGACATTTTTTAATTGAATTCCTTTAAATGCATTGACTCAGAATTTACCCCAAAGTCAGCTCTCTTTGGAGTTTCACAGGCTTGAAAGTGTGCTACATCTTGATGCAACTGTCCCTGAGCTTAGGTTGGTAAAAATTCATTAGCATTGGGAACCAGCTGCAGAGTCCCTTTTTCATTGTAGCAACTAGACTTTCCACTTTCTCTTTCAGCTTCTTCTAGCTGGTGATAGTGAAGAGATTGTGCCTGTGTCTGAGAATTTTGCACTTCCTTCTCAATGGTCTGCAGGAGCTTATCTCCCTTGTTGACAATGTCTATCTTTATGAGATCCCCATCAGAACACCCAACTGAATTCATTGCCCTTGTTTTGCCTCGCTGTACTATTGATTGATGTAAATGATCAACAATCTTACTACATAATGATGTTTCTTCTCTAATACAGTGAGAATTAATGAATGCTACTTCCTTCAAGTTTGAATCAAGATTTTGTGGAGATGTAAATGCTTTTCTTTCATCACTCCCCAAATTGCTGTTTTTCTTCCCATAAATCCTCTCTTTTATTTCTAATATATCATACTCCATCTGCAACTCTTCTTCAGTCCTTCTCTTGTAACTTTGTGTTACATCCCCCAGCCCATAATTTATGACTTCTTCTCCCACTTTCTCTTTCTCACTTTTCACTGTCTTATCCCTGCCCCAGCCCTTGTATGTTACTGCAACAACTAATGCTGCTTCCTCAATTCATAAATTAGTATGTGGCCTCACTCCCTGGGAAACATATTCCTCCATCTTGGACAAACTAGGGTAATTACTAAAACTAGCACAGGTATGATCAAAACATCTTGCTTTTAATCTGTCACTATATTTGATGTTATTGTCCTCGTTGTTGCTATTATTATTATATCTAGAATTATAATAGGTATTTATTCTATTGCTGTTATTGTAATTGTTCTTGCTGTTAAAATTTATTTGTGACTTGAATCTATAGTCCCTGACAATATAGCCCAACTTTTGACACAGGAAACATCTTTTCACAGAGCTGTTGTTATTATTATTATTGAAGGATTGCCTTGTCCTACTCTGGCTCCTCTGATTATGTGACATTCGAGCCATGTTCTTTATCTCCTCAATTTCCTTTGCCTTTTGTGCCTCTTTCAGTTGTCTTTTCAATTCTGCTACCTCTTTGTCTTTTTCTGAGGTCTTAGACTGTTTAGGCTCAGTTTCCCTTGACTCATGAACATAGTCCACTGTCTTCCTAAGCTCCTCAATGGGCATGGTTTCCCAATGTGGACAATGCAACTTAAAGTATGACTGTATGGGAGTTGTACTACCCTTTACAAACTGACACCTAATGTGTTGAATGTTGTCTTCCAAGCCCAAAATTGTCTCTCCTGCCTCCAAGACCCTATCTAAATAAAGGCTTGGGTGCTCTTCTTCCCCTTGCTTTAGCTTTTCTAAGGATCCCCTTGCATTGGAGTGACATGCATGCAGACACATCACTTCTGCCAAATCCTTCCTACAATATTTCAGATATGCCATGTTGTCATGGGACAATAACTCTAAGTCTTAATGTTGTTCTGGTCAAGAGTCTAGTTTGGGGTTGCTCCTAATCTCAGCTATAAACTTTTTTTTCTCATTAGGGGTGTACAGTTCTGACAAAAGCAACTCTACATCTTCAAAGGTGGGATTGTACAGACGGACAGCTCTTTTATCGACTTATGTGGATTTATGTAGAATTGGGGAAACCTCCTCTTCAAAATCTCTAAATCACCCCCAGAGAATGGTTTATAGCCCTTCACATGCACAATCCCTGAGTCTGGCTGAACCATCCTATCCGTGATGGTTAAAATGGTGACAGGAGCTGCTTTAGCCACTGTAACTTGTTGTTCAGTGTTGGTTATCTCATTGGCCTTTTGTTTGCTTTCTTCTTCATTAGTTAAAACTGTTCCCTCAATTACTTCTAGCTCCAGGATGGTCCATGCATCTAGCTCCTTCCCTTCCCTTATCTGCTTGTTTATTTCAATTAATACTTTCATTTGTTCTATTAAAGTTTCCATAGCTGGGTTAGTAACTTCTGCCTTCCCAAAAGTAAAACTTAAAAACTTCCCAATAGCATAAATGCCCCATAGAATGATACTGTCATGGCCATCCCTGATGATACATAGGCCAGAGCTTCTTCCAGGGGTATGGTAAGCCACTGGCATGAGTCATACACTCTGAAAACTTCTATGAAAAATTGAGGGATTGTAACAAGCCAGAGAGTTGAACATCCTCTCCAAAGACTATAAAGCAGCACTGAAGTGCTGCTCCCCAGAGTGACACGCATTCTGTTAAGAGGGTCACTTTCACCCTCAGGTTCAAAAATCCTAGGCTGGCTGGCCAAACTATAGGATTAGGGGCTCAGATGGCAATGGAGTCTCCCCAGTCCCAGATCAGAGGAGAAGCAGGGAGACTTGACTGGATAGGAGGGGCTAAAGTGATGGAGTAGAATATTCCTCCACCCCCACACATTGAATTGTTAAAATCAGTTACTGTTATCTTTTAGTCAAGCAATGGAGGCTAGAACTGGCCAGGCAAATTCAGGATTCCAGCTGATAATGGTAAAGACTAAACACTTATGATAATATTTTTTCTTTATACGTATTATTTCCCCACAGGATAGTAATAAGTGAGGCTTGATGTCTTAGGAGCAGCCCACTGGCTCTGAAGCTAGGATCAACTTCAGAGCCACTAGAAAGAGGATCTTGGCTTATGGAGGATGTGAGTATCACTCCAAATTATCTGTATCGAGACACAGTTTCTAAATAGTAAGGTTTAATGGTTTCTGGGAACAGGAAGGAGGGAAATGATTTAGGAATGAGAGATAAGGGAAAGCTATCTAAATCAGCTATGTCAAAATAAGCAGCACCTCCCCCCCCCCAAAAGGGGAAATGTATCTAGAAAGGCTGAACTCCTAACTAAGCCCCTAAATAATCTTCCTTCTAAAACCTAAACAGCTAAACTGAAGGTAGACTGAGATCTTGCTTGAAGGTCTATCTTTGAAGGTTAGCTATCAGAGTAAGGCAGCCCCAGGCTGTCAGTGATTGAATGTCTCAGTCCCAGAGCTATATAGAATGTGTGTGTGCCCAGAGCCAAGAGCCAAGAGTCAAGAGGGGTGACCTGGTTTTTATACCAGGACTCCAACTGCCTTTAACTGCCCCCTCTGTTAGAGTTCTGGGGGGCACTATGGAATTCTGTGATACAGCTTGAACCCCTCTCAGAAACAAGGATGCCACAATATGCATATGGCTTTACATATATATGAACTATATCAAATTGCTTGAAATCTCAGGGAGGAGGGAGGAAAGAAAAGGGAGGGAAAGAATTTGGAATTGAATAGTTTTTAAAAGAATGTTAAAATTGTTTTTATATGTAATTCAGAAAAGATAAGATATCTTTAGAATAATGTCATAATGTTAAAAAAGAAATACTTGAAATAATAAAACATTACATAAAAATAACAATATGCATAGTTGAACAAAATAAACTCTCAAGTTTTTTTTTTTTGCCTTAAAATATTCACATCTCATTCTACATCTTGAGTAGATTTCTTCTCTGTTAGGAGGTAGATAGTATGGTTCATCATCAGACCTGTGGAATCATGATTGACAATTGCTTTGAATGGAATCCTTAGGTCTTTCAAAGCTGCTTTACAATGCTATTATTACATAAATTATTCCCTTGGTCATGCTTACTTCATTCTGCATCAGTTCATATAAGTCTTCCTAAGTTTCTCATAGCATTAATTCATATGCCATACATTGCTCAACAACCCCCCAATTAAAGCACACTTAAATAGTATAACAGTTCTTTGGTTCTGTAAAAAGTGAGTCCATTATTCTTCGTGTTTCTCTCTGCCTTGCCTCTGAGCTAGTCTGGGAAGGACAGCAGGTCCAAGGCAGATAAATCAGACATTTAAAAAATAATTCAGACACTTTCTCTGTCTACCATAGTGTCTAAATATAATTGTTTAGTTCAGTCTCTCATTTTACAGATAAAGGAAAGTGAGTAGAATGCAGAACATTTTTGTGACTTTAAATAGAAGTAGCTATAAGTGAAGGTACAGAGCCTGGAATTAGTAAGGCCTAAATTCAAATTTTCTTAGACACTTTCTAACTATGTGACCCTGGGCAAGTCACTTAAATATAGTTTGTCTCATTTTACTCAACTGTAAAATTGGGATAATAATGGGTACCTATCTCCCAGGATTATTGTGATGATCAATTGAGATAATATTTGTAAAAACAATTTGCATGATGCTTAGCACATAGTAAGCACAATATAAATGCTTTTTATTCATTTCCCTTACTCCTTTTCCTCTCAATCATTTTGTTGTATACAGCAGCATACTGCTGGCCACTTTTCATCATAATGGTAGAAATAATTAAAGGATAACATTCTTTATCCAGGGAAATTTGTTCTTTGCCCTCCCCTTTCCCATTCATTTGAGATACACACACAAAAAAGAATATCAGTGTTAAGAAAACTGAAGGATCTCCAACCCAAAGAGCGATTCCCAATTTGTTGAAAATGGAACCCTCTGAAATAGTTTTTAAGGGATGAATTTTGGTAATCATAAATTAAATGATGAAAACTTTTTAATCTTTTTTCAAAAATTAAAAAAATTAATAACTAATTTTCACATGTTTTTTGAAATTATATGATCCATGCTGTCTCCCTCTCTTCTTTCCTTCCCACTCCCAGAGTTGACAAGCAATTCAATCTAGGTTATACATGTATTAGCACACAAACATATTTCCATATTGTTTATTTGGCAAATGAATAATCTTATAAAACCAAAACCCCCAATCATATACCCAAGTAAACAAGTAATATTTCACCTGCATTTCTACTCCAACTGTTCTTTCTCTTGAAGTAGAGAGCATTCTTTTTCTGAAGTCCCTCAGAATTGACCTGAATCATTCTATTGCTGTCAGTAGCAAAGTCTATCACATTTGTCACTCCACAATATTTCAGCTACCATGTTTAATGTTCTCCTGGTTCTGCTTATTTCACTATACTTCAATTCATGTAGTTCTTTCCAGCTGTTTCTGAAATCATCCTGTTTATCATTTCTTATAGCACAATACTATTCCATCACCATCATATACCATATTTTGTTTAGCCATTTCCCAATTGAGGGACAGCCCTTTAGTTTCCAGTTTTTTCTTTGCCACCACAAAAAGTGCAGCTAATAAATATTTTTGTGCAAATAGGTCCTTTCCCATTTAAAAAAATTTCTTTGGGATACAACCTAGATCAAAAGGTATACATTCTTTTATAGTCCTTTGGACATTGCCCTCCAGAATAGTTGGATCAATTCACAACTCCACCAGGAATGCATTAATATTCCAATTTTGCCACATTCTCTCCAAAATTTATCATTTTCCTTTATTGTCATATTGGTTAATCTGATAGGTGTGAGGTGGTACCTTAGAGTTGCTTTAATTTGTATTTCTCTAATCAAGAGGGATTTAGAACATTGTTTCAGATTATTGATAACTGATTTCTTTCTCTGAGAACTGCCTGTTCATATCCTCTGACCATTTATCAATTGGGAAATGGCTTGGATTCTTATAAATTTGACTTAGTTCTTTATATATTTGAAAAATGAGACCTTTATAAGAGAAATTTGTTATAAACTTTTTTTTTCCAGTAAGGACTTTCTAATCCTAAATCAGTCAGAGGTTAAACACAGAAATTTGATTTATTTTTAATGTGGAAAGGAAAGACAAAAGACAGACTTTCATGCTTTTGGATATTCTTTGGCTAGCTGTTCTATTTTCCTAAAAAGTTTTGCTTCTAGAAGCAGAGATTATCTTTCTGTATAAAAGGTACTTTTCCTTTAAGGATTGTTCCTGATTTAATTCTGTTCATAATTCTAAGAGACAGTTATTTTGAGAGATGTCTGCTGAGAGTTGAGTCTTACTGAAAATTCTGAGGCAATTGCTATTTTGAATATGACAAGCTATTTATACTTAGTCTTCAGCACTATTGTAATGATTGTTACAAGTGGAATTTATCTGATACAGACATGGCAGAACAAATTGTGGTATCTGATGGTGATGGAACACTATTGTGCTGAAAACAATGATGAACTGGGGGATTTCTATGTGAACTGGAAAGACCTCTAGGAATTGATGCCAAGCAAAAGAAGCAGAACCAGGAGAACATTGTACACAGAAACTGATGAAACAAATACTTTGTGGCATAATCAAATATAATAGACTTTTCTACTAGCAGCAATGCAACGATCCGGGACAATCCAGAGGAATCTATGAGAAAGAACACTATCCACATCCAAAGAAAGAACTGTGGGAGCAGAAATGCAGAAGAAAAATGTATGATTGATCACATAGTTATATGGGAATATGATTAGGGGTTTGGTGTTAAAAGATCACTATATTGCAATATGAATAACATGGAAATAGGTTTTGAACAATAAGACATGTAAAACCCAGTGGGACTGCTTGTCAGCTCAGGGAGGGAGGAGAGAAAAAGGGAGGGAAAAATCATGAATCATGTAACCATGGAAAATATTCTAAATTAAAAAAATGAAAATTAAAAAAGAGTCAGAGTGCTGAATAGGAGACATGGATTTCTTCTCAATAGGGTAATTCCTAGGATCTTGAGAGAATTTGAATGTAACTCTATGGATGTAGCCCTTCTCTGGAAACCTAGACCTGCTGGTGTAAGAGAAGATTAAAGTCAGCCAGTTTATCCAGAAAGTAAGTGTCCACATGCCTGCCCACGTAAATGTGAGATGCTATTATGTGGGTAGCCATTCCATGCACCTATTATATGAGAAAAAGGAAAGCTGGCAACATCCAATACTATTTCTGATGGGGAAACACTCCTGAGGTTTTTACCAGTCCTTAACAAATTCTACTCATGATGCACTTAATATGATATTGGTTATGTAAATGACCTGCCTTCTCAGAAGAGTTGAAGCTTAAACCTCTGGTCTGTAAGTTGAAAGAGAGATCCCATATATTATATCACATATCTTACATTATATACTACAGTTCTAGCTTCTTCAGTAATTTGTTCATTTCTATAGTTTTCCTTTCCTTTATCTTTCTGTTAGATTTGTCCAGAATGGCAAGAGGGACCATAAAGTCTCCTGTCACTAATGTAGTACTGTCTATATCTTTCTTATAATATAATTAATATTTATTTTAAGAATTTAGATGTTAAGGCAATTGGTACATATGCATTTAACATTGTTCTGTTGCTTGTGGTTTCTTTCAGTATAATGTAGTTACTTTGTGTATATCTTTTGTTATAGATTTTTGGTTTTGCTTTTTATAATAGCATGATGTCAGTTCCTGCTTTTTTGGATTATCCTGAGAGTGTAGGGCCAGCCTACACATCAAAAGGGGGCTTGAAAAGCTTGATGGCGTTGGCAAATAAGAAAAGAAACTGAGAACATTCTGGTACCAACAATATCAGCCCAGAGCTGTTCTACTAGCCTTTGAGCTGTGTTTTATTTTTATAATTTTTTTCTTCAAGACCAGTTTTTTCTACAAGGTTGGCATGAAAAAATACACATTACGCTCCAAGTCCAAACATCATAGATTTCAAGGCTACACAGGAGCTGGCATGAACAACACATTTCTTCATGTAGATTACTCCCCAGTCTAAACAGTATTCAAAGGTTACCAAGACCCAACTTTATCCAAATATTATTTCAATAACAGTCTTTTATTATTCAACATATTTCAAAAAGTAGGGTAAAGTGTGAACTTTTAAAACTATGGAATTAAGTTCAATGAAGTAATAAAGTATTTTAAGTAATATTTTAAGTAATAAAGTAATAAAGTATTTAAAATAGCCATCCTTTGTCCTCCAGATTTCTTAGAAATCAGAAGAGATTAGAAGCTGCTTCCATCATTTTGAATGCTGCTCTTGCTGAAGGTATGAAATATTAAGTCATTAATTGCTGGTTTAATATAAGGTGATTAGTGGATTTCTTTAAGGGGATTTCTGTATCTAAACTACAAGACTTGGGGCTTTCCTAGAGATATTGATTACAATAATTCCAGTAATAAAAAGTGTTGATCAGAAGGGAGTCACACAGGGGGGTCTGATTGGGGTTTCCATCCTTTCTGTGGCCTGTTTTTCAGATCACAAGATCCATGCATGACTCTGTCATTCTGCATGGATTCAATGGACCCTTGACCTCTCTTTGGCCCTTGGCACCTGAGACTTAGTATGTTCTGTTCTAGACTCTCATTTATATTTTGTGAATGTTTTTTGTCTTCTTAATGTGTTTCCCATATCCACAAAGTGTGGGATTTTATACTTATTCCATTTGTTACTCTTCCTCCTCACTTCCTATTTTATTGAATTGTTTAAGCAATTCATAATTAAAGTTAATAAGTTTAAAGTTTGGTTTATATTTTCTTCCATTTATCTCTAATATTGGTGTTTTTTTTCAAATTTAGGGTTTTTTTCCCTTTTCCTCTGTGAAGAGAGTGCTTTTGTCTCTTTGATAGTTGGGGTTTAATCTTTGTTAAGGAAACTATTTCCACCACTCACTTCTCTCACCCTCAGTCTCAGTGCCCCTTCTATTTATTATCTTTTCCTATTAATTTAGGGATTTTGCTTAACTTAGTTTCTTTTTCTTTCTTCCTTTCAGGTAATTATACAAAATTTTTTGCTCCTCATTTTAAATTTTTCAGTTAAGTAGTTAAGTCAAATCTGTCTCACCTTCAGCTCCATCATCATTTCTTCAAATTGTTTTCTGAGTTCACCTTCTGTACCTATTTTCTTCAAAAGGATTGATTCCCTTCATTCTCTTGATATTAATCTGCCTTTTCTTCATATTCTAGACATTGATTGTTTGATTTATTGCCATTATATTTATTCATTCTTTAGCCTCTTTGTTCCTCACGAAACTCAAGCTTCCTAGCTATTTTGAGTACCCCATTGTAAACATATTCTATATTATTGCCTTGTGGATTTTGCCACCTCCCCCTCTTTTTTCTGTGGTACTTTCCACTTAGAAATACCAATTCCTGCAGGCATTATAGAGGAGAGAAATAATGCTTCAAGATAGGACTTTTCCTGTGCCTTTGATTATGCAATTCATTACTACATTTTGCCTCCCCTGTGATTTTTTTTCCAATTTGAAAAGTAATCTCTTCTCTGGCTATACCCTTCTCCTCTTTTAGATGCTATTTGCCATAGCAATTC
This sequence comes from Gracilinanus agilis, assembly GCF_016433145.1. Taxonomy (NCBI): domain Eukaryota; kingdom Metazoa; phylum Chordata; class Mammalia; order Didelphimorphia; family Didelphidae; genus Gracilinanus; species Gracilinanus agilis. Next base: position 409,995,743 of record NC_058133.1, on the reverse strand, counting down.
CAATTCCCTTTCTCCAGACACAAGACAAGTAGTCTCTTTAGGCACCAAATCCCTAGAGAAGTGATAGGCAACCCTTTTGAGCTTGGTGTGTCAAAATTTGCCAAAAAAAAACAAGCATAACTCGGATGGTATGTCACTTCAAGAAAAGAACCATAATTTTACAACATTTAAGATTTAAATAACAAAAATGTATAATTGTAATATGTACTGTATTTAATAAACCAAAATAGGTAAAGTAATATAGGTAGAATTGTCATCTTCAGTGCACAGTGTATCTACACTACATTACAGCAAATGTTTTATCCTTGGCACATGGCTCCATACTTCTCTGTATGAGGCCTCATTTGGCCGCATATCATAAAAAATGGCTATGTGTATCAGTGCTGAAACATATGTCATAGGTTTGCCATCACCACCCTAGAGATTATGCCAATTGTAAAGTTTCCACCTCCATTTTTAGAATATCTTTTTCCCATGAGAACATTCTGTGATAGAATCTCCTACTACCACTAAGACAAGATTCACCCAATTTTTTTTTCTCTTTCAGTCCTTCCTTTTGCCCCTTCCCATGTTATCTTCTAAGTCCTCTTTTTCATTAGAATTATAGAGGTTATTTCTTCTTAATTTTTAACAATTAATTTGCTTGATTATGGCATAGTACATATTTTCATTTATCTCTTACTTTTCTCTCTGTCTCTCTCTATCTCTGTCTGTCTGTCTCTCTCACTATTCCATTTTGCAACTTATTCTCACAATACATTGATTTACCTGTAGGAAAGGTTTTGTGAGACTAAGCTACTTAGTCCATAATTTCTTCACCATCACTTCTATTTGACTTTGCACCTTCCTTTTTATCTCCTTGTATACTTTTAGAAAGTGTTATGATTAAAATTCTCTGGAGATTGCATATTAATTTGTAATTATTTACTAGTGAGAGAGAAATAGGAAGAGAGATGGAGGGAGAGAGAGAGAAAGAGAGAGAGGGAAGGATGTAGAAAGAGAGAATGAGGAAGAGAGAAAGAGAATCATATGATAGCCTATCCATTTGCCATGCTCCCCCTGTCGGCAAAAAGCTCCACTTGCAAAAGTCTCCAGTCCCCAAAAAGACCAGTCATCTCTTCTGTCCCTCTTTCTTAGAAGGCCAATGATGTCACTGCTTCTTGGTCTCTCTGGGTGGGTAGATTTGACCTGAGGCCAGGTCAAAGCCCAGTCTTCCAGATACCGGGAATCACATAGGACTTGGGGCCAGCCTCTTCTGGGAGCCAGGGATTTGTTTTCCCTTCAGTTAGTTCATTAAGTCTTTACCTCATTAAGGTTCTTGTTATCTTAGATCATGGAGATAGCTGGAATTGCTTCATCTCTTACAACAATTTTTATTTTAGAGAGGTTTTAGAAGTCATGAAGATCAGAGTATCTAGTCCTCCATCTAGGCCATGTCGCTATAATCTTCTAAATGTTCTCCCTCTCTCAAATCTACTCCAATCCATTCTCAATTCAACTACCAAAGTGAATTTCCTAAAGCACAAGTCTGACCACATTACAATGTGTACCCAATAAACTCCAGTGGCCCTCTATTGTGGTTCATCCTTTGTTTTGAAGAGATTCAATGACATCACCCAATCATGGCTTGATTTGCTCATGAATTTAAGTGAAGCAGTTTCATAAAGTCTTTAGTGTAACCATCTCTTCCAGAGTCATTGAATTCCAGCAGAAAGATAAAAGTCAGGATGACAGGTGATGGCTTGGAAAGCAGTGGATGACCCTGGTGTCTTTGATGTCTGACTTCTGCCAGGGGAAGTCTTTACTTGCTTGGGGTAGACGTGACCCATAACTAATCAATGTGTCTGAATTCTGTCACTTTCCCTCAACCTGGTCTAGCCTGCCTGCCAAGAAGGTTTTCCTGATGTGTGACCACTGGGTATGCTACAGTTTCTTGGAGCCACAGGTGAGAATTGGGCAAAAGGTAAATGAGCAGCCCTGAAAAGGGCTCAGCAAGTCCTCACACCAGAGGTACCACTCATTCCTGAACACCCCAGATGTCCCTGGCTCCCTATTGCCTTCAGAATTACATATAAAATCTTCTATTTAGTACTTAAAGCCCCTCCTACTCTGGCACCTTTCTACTTGTCTTTGGTAGCAGGTGGGACAGTGGATAGGAGTCAGAAAGATCTGATTTCAAATCTGGCTTCAGACACTTACTACCTGCATGATCCCTGGAAAGCCCCTAAATATTTGTCTACCTCAGTCTTCTCAACTCTAAAATGGGAATAATAATAACTCCTACCTCCCAGGTTTGTTATGAGGCTCAAATGAGGTAATATTTGTGGAGTATTTAGCATGATGCCTGACCTATAGTAGGTACTTAGTAAATGTTATTCTCTTTCACTTTTTGCTTTCCAATCTTACTCTCCTGTAGTGGCATACTTTTTGTTCTTTGCACATCTCCTGCCTCTGCCTTTGCAGAGGGTGGCTCCCACGCCTAAAATGCTCTTCCTCTTAGTTTCTCCAGCTTCCTTCCAGACTCAGCATAAATCCCATCTTCTGTAGGTCCCCTTTGGCTGACAGTAGCTGCCCTCTGAGATTAACCTCTACATTTATTCTGTATATATATCTTTTCTATGTTATTGTTCAGTCATTTTTCAGTCATGTCCAACTCTTCATAACTAGTTTTTGGGGTTTTCTTGGCAAAGATACAGGAGGGGTTTGCCATTTCTTTCTCCAGCTCATTTTACAAATGGGGAAACTGAGGGAAACAGGGTTAAGTGATGTGCCCAGTCACACAACTGAGGCCAGATTTGAACTTTAAAAATAAAGGTTTCCTGACTCCATGTCTAGTACTCTATTCATTGTACCATACTGGGTCACATAGGTAGCAATTTACATGTTGTCTCCCCATTAGAATGTGAGTTTCACTTGTGCCTGATTTCTTTAGGACCCCATCTGGGGTTTTCTTGGCAAAGACAGTAGACTAGTTTGTCATTTCCTTCTACTCATTTTTTTTGTATCCTCAGTATTTAGTTCAGTGCAGGACACTGTAAGGATTTGACTGTCTCCCAAGGTGTCAAATGCTTCATTTTCCCCTGAAAGGGCCTCAACCTTATATTTCATTGTCTCTGTATTTGCCCCTCAGGATTTTCAACTTTGGTGAAAGTCTATAGAATCTTTGCTGACAAGTCTAAATGTGCTTGAATATGTATCCTATGAGGAATGATTATGGAAAAGTAATGGGGTAAGAAAAGGAAAAATATATGCCATAGATGTTAAATATTGTCCCTCCCACAAAGGGCAGCCTGAAGATCATAACGATCCTCTTCCTGCTCTGGAAACAGCTCATGAGGATGAGTACTCTAGGCATACAACTGCCTCTTCTAACTTCTGAGCCTATGGATACTCTGCAATTGTTGTAGGTTGGGATTCAGGGTTGGCACTGCAGATTTGGAAATTTATCCTTCAGGTGACTGAGTAGATTGAGCACTGGACCTAGAGTCAAGAAGATTACTCTTCCTGAGTTCAAATATGACCGTGGACAATTACTGTGTGGCCCTGGACAAATCACTTGACCCTGTTTGCCTCGTTTTCTCATCTGTAAAATGAGCAGAAAAAGGAAATGATAAACCTCTCTAGTATCTTTGTGGGTCACAAAGAGTTGGACATGACTGAAAAATGACTAAACAACAAAAACAATCTTCATTGAAGATGGAAAGGTTGATGAAATCACAAAGAATGAGAGTTTAGAAAAAAGAAACAGAAAACCAAGGACTGAGGCTTTCAATATTTATTTTTATTTTTAATATCGATTAAATGCAGAGTTAGCTCTGGGCAAAGCTGTGGTTATTTTCATAACCTTAACATCACATTTTTAACATCTCTCTTTCTTTCTCTTGGCATCATTCTTTCTAAATATTCAGTGTCCTTACATTGTCCTCTGGCTACCCCTTCTCCAAGCACAGTCTTTTCAAAACTTTGATGTCCCGTTCCTTAAGATTCTTCTCTCTACCCCCCATTTGATAAACAAAAGTGAATTTCTGGGTGAGCAGATCATAAAATAATTCATCTAGACCTGGAAGAAACCTCGAATCCCATACTTGACTTCTCAGTGGTCTTGGAGATACACTGACTCTGTAGCCCTCTTTTCTCATTGGTGAGTCTTTGGTCTCGACAACCATTTCACAGTGTGTGTTCATTTTATTTCTGGCTCCACTCTTCACCCAGCAGAATTATCAACTTTCTTTCCAGAGGCCTTGGCCTCCCTTCACACCTTCCAATTCCCCTTTATGGTTTGTTCTCCCCTATATACAACATAAACTCTTTGAGGGCATTTACTATCTTTTTTTTTGCTTATGTTATAATCCAGTGATTAGCATAGTGTCTAGAGCACAGTGTTTAATAAATGCTCTCTTCTCTCTCTCTCTCTCTCTCTCTC
>NC_058133.1:409923280-409971678 GCF_016433145.1 Gracilinanus agilis | reverse complement strand
AAGGAAAGGAGGAAGGAAGGAAGGAAGGAAGGAAGGAAGGAAGGAAGGAAGGAAGGAAGGAAGGAAGGAAGGAAGGGAGGGAGGAAGGGAGGGAGGAAGGGAGGGAGGGAGGGAGGAAGCGCAAAGTCATGGTCCCTGTGCTTACCGCCATCCGCTGCTGCTTCCTGAGATGCTTCACCCGGATTTGGTCCATCTTCACAGCAATCTCTTTCTCTTGCTGATTTAGATCTTCAGCATATCTCTGTATTAGAGCCTCAGGAATCCCACATCGACCATGCTGTAAAACAAGGAAGAATCAGAAGAAACCTTAGTGATCACCTAGTCCAAACTCCTCAAATGAAAGGAAAGGAAACTGAGGCCCAGAGAGATCAAATGATTGGCTTAAGATCACACTGTTGCATCAGAATAGAAGGAAACCCAAGTTTTCAGATTCTCGTCCTCTCTATAATACCAACCTACTCAGTTATCAAATTAAATAGTACATTTTTTCTGAAGATACACCAAACCCAGGATAATGGAGTAATCTTCAACTACTATCAAACATTACTAAAAACTTTATATTTAAAAGTGATCCATTAGCTTTAATTGTGAATTGGATGTTTTGGAGAGATTGTTGTCAAGAAATGAATCTATTCTTTACCTTTCAATAAATGTACTTTCTCAGGAAATTCTTTGAAAAACTCCACACCAAATAAAATTCTCTTGTATTTTAATTGTCGCTGCACAACATTCCATTTAACTAGAGTTCTCAAAGTTCTGCTTTGGACTTCCTGAATGTGATATTAAAAGGTTTTCAAACTTCATGAGATTTAGAAACACACACAAATTCTCTCTTACTATTTAATATTTTGACTTTTCTTTTATATTATATTATAAAGCAAAAACAGGGTCCATTCTTGACTCTGAAAGTGAACTTCATTACAGAAGTGTTAAAATGCTGTTATGAATTATTCTTTCCTCTAAGATGGCCCATTAGATAGATGGGATATACTGAAAGGTTATAATAACTCAGAGCAAGCACAAACCATGTTTCCTTTTATTAGAAATATCATAGATTTGAAGTTAGAAGGGAGCTCAAAGGTCATCTATCTAGTCCAATCCTTTTTTATTTTTTTCTATTTTTTTTTTTAAAACCTTTACTCTTTGTCTTAGAATTAATACTATGTCCCGATTCTAAGGCAGAAGAGCAGTAAGGGCTTGGCAATAGAAGTTAAGTGACTTGCCCAGGATCACACAGCTGGGAAGTATCTGAGGCCAATTTGAACCCAGGGCCTCCTGTCCCTGGGCCTGGCTCTCAGTCCACTGAGCCACTCATCTGCCCTCTTCAATCCTTTTTTAAAAGTGAAGAAACTGAGGCCCAGAGAAGTTTAAGGGACTTACAGGTAGTAAGTGGCAGACATGAGATTTGTACAGAAGGTCTCTGATTCTAGAACCAGTACTTGTGTTGATACTATTTTTTTTAATAGGCTCATGTTTTCTATTTTCTCTTCTCATTTAGGGGCAGCTAGGTAGGGCATGAATAGAAAGCCAGACTTCGTATTGGGTTCAAATCTGGCCCCAGAAACTTCCTAAGTATGTGACCCTGGGCAAGTCACTTACCCCCCAATTTCCTAGCCATTATCATTCCTCTCTCTTAGAATTGATACTCAATATCATTCTAAATCAGAAGGTAAGAGTTTTTTTAAAAGCCATTTTTTACAAATGTCCCTTAAAAGCAGGAATTATCCAGTTTTTGTTTTATATCTCTAGCTCCTGGCCTGGCACACACTGTTAATTACTGAGTATTTTTTAAACATAAAAAGAAATTTCTATGTATTTCTCACATAATACATGTAGCACTGAGGGGCTTCAAATGACCCTTTTTTGTACTTTTATTCTTCTTTTATCACTTAATTGCCGTATCTCTACCAAAAATTCTCAATATGCTTGAAAACAAATAATACTCTAAGATGTATGGTGCTTTATACATCTAATATCATTGGATCCTTCTAATAATTTTGGGAGGTAGGGCAGGTATTATTTATCCACTCTAGGGACAGAAAGGTTGAGAATCGATGGATAGTTAATGGCAAAGATGAGTTGAAGAGTTCTGTCTTCACTGCTCTGTAGGATGGGAATTTAAAATATTTAAGGTATGGCTGAATGAGGAAGAGCTAATTCCATTTACACAGCTAGGGAACTCCCCACTAATAATGAAGGTTGGCATCTCCTCTGCTACTTTTACAGCCTTAGAAAGTTGCTTAAACCTCCTTCTTTCAACACCAGTCTTCCCTACCAAGTTTAGTTGCCAAAGAGCAGGGAAGAAAGCCTTAGTCTCCCTTTTCCTGGACGAAACAGAGCAGGAAGTTCTGGTTTAAGTTGCTGAGATCATTCCATTTAACAGTCCTGTGTCCCTGATGAAGGAGTTCCACTTGGAAATCTACAAATGAGCACAGAGCATCCCATCCATCCATGGACCACTGAAATTTCCATTCCAGTTTGTTTTGAATGTCCTTACATGGACAGGAAAGTGACCAGAATAAATTGGGACTTTCATTCCCTGGCTGCCCTGGCTGCCCACTGTAGACAAAACCAGAGTTTCAAAGAAAGGCTAGTGAGAGATTATGGATCTTCCTACCTTATCTGAATATGGTTCCTCGGTGAGATCAATGCTTTCAGCTTGCAACTTATTCTCTACCAGCATCTCCAGATCTACTCCTCTGGCACAAGAAATCTTCCTTGTCAAAGGAGGGGCTAGCTTGACTCCATGCTGTTGAATACTAGTGGATTCTGGCAGTTCAGATAGCCATGGTGGCCGTGTGGTTGGGGGGCTGCCGGGTTCCTGTTCTGGGGAAGGTCTACAAACTGTCATTGTATTACAGTCACTAGGGCTAAGGGGGCTATTCTTTTTAACTGGCAAGCCTGGTACATCTGGATTAGAGAAGGCACCACTATGGGCAAGAGGAGCATGGTGTAATCCATTAGTGAGGCGTTCTCTGCTCTTTTTGGCAGGAACAGGTGGAGGCTGTGAAGGAATTTTTGGCTGTGTTCTTGCCTCAGTGACCCTCTGATCCACTTCGCTCCCTTCTTTGGTGACTGGAGGATTATTTGTTCCTTCAAGATCATGCCCTTTTTTGTGACTCTCTAGAGGAGTCCTTGTTAAAGTCTGTTTAACTGAGGCAGGCTGAGCATCATAATTTTTAGGCAAAGAAGGAATTGTCCCATGTGATGAAATTGTGGATGGGCAGCCTGATGTCTTGGTTTTAATTTTCTGAGAATCAGAAAATGGCTTGCTTTGGGTCAATAGCAGTGGGTCTTGCACAGAAGAGACATCTGAGGGAGATTTTGCCTTCGGGTTGCAAATAGTTGTCTTTAGGGGCACTTCTGGTACATTCTGGGGGGAAGATTCTGTTTCCTTTTTAGGCACATCTCGTTTAGCATTAGGCTCTCCTTGAAGGTCATCCAGGGAATGGGACCTTGGCCAAGTCTCTGCAGCTTCAGTGCCCTCCAGAGTCTCACAGCTCCGACAGATGGTAACTGGTAAGCTTCTTCGGTTTGTCTTGGAATTAGTCACACTTGGCTCACCACAGACATCAGAAGTGTGAGAAGTATGGATGTTGATAAGCCGGACTTCCTTCTTTCCATCCTTCAAAGTTTCTACTGATTTAGTTAAAGGCAGTGTTGGATAGTTGGATAACTGATTTCTGTTGAAATCCTTAAAGTGGGGATCTATAGTTGACTTAATGGGCACAGTCTTCCGAGTATTCCCTGGGGGAAAAAAAAACACCCTTAAAATCAAATTTTGAACTGGTTACCACAATAAAATATGTAGATGTTATATGATAATTAAAATAACCCATGTTTGTATGGATCCTAAAAGCCTGTAAAGTACTTGACTTAAATTAAGTCTTTTGATCATACAACAACACTGTGAAATAGATGCTATTATAATATGTATTTTACAGACAAGGAACTGAATCTCAGGTCGAGTGACTTGACTAAGGTGACAAAATTATGTAAGGTAGAACTTAAAACTAAGTCTTCTTGATTTCACAAATGGTCTCTGAAAAAGGAGATGGGCCAGTCATCTAGTAAAAAGTGAGAAATAGCCCAAATGTTATGTAAATTATCCTCTCAAAAGAACTAGAAAAAATCCTGTATCCTCTGTGGAGGTTCTACAGAAAGACAAGAATATAAATTACATGGATGAAAAAATGTGGATGACTTAAAATCAGTGTCAAAAAAGGGGGCCTAGTAAAGCATCATGAATTAGTCTAGAATGAGGGTTCTTAACATTTTCTATGCCAAGGACCCCTTTGACAGTCTGGTGAGCCTAAGGACTTTTTCTTAGAATAATGCTTTAAAATGCATAAAACAAAATCTATAGGATTACAAAGGGAATCAATTATATTCAAATAAAATTATCAAAATATTTAAATTCATGGACCCCAAGTAAAGAAGTCTTTGTCAATAGTGAAATTGAGTAAATAAAAAATCTCATGTCATACTTGGTCCAGGGAAAATAATTTATTAGTTGAAGGATTCCTAGAGGCAGAAATTATGCTTGGAGTTTTGGGCAAACATAAGAGGTTAGACAAATCTGATATGTTATCAACTCTCATTCTTTTTGCTGGGGATTGGATTGATAAACCTTTTTAGGGAATCATACTTTGTGGAAAAATCAATTGTTAGTGGAGTTCACACAATTTCTTTGTCTAGGCAAGTAAAAGAAAAATAGGTGGTGTATAGCTTTGGATGAATTGACAAGGGGCAACCCATTTATAAGCACTGAAAATTAAATAATTCATAAGTTATGTGAACTTTTTTTCCCATTCTCAACTTGATCACTAAGTTGCTTCACTCCCCTTGTTAGGCAGTCTAGTAGAATATAAGCTCCATGGAAGCAAAGACTGTCACATTTTTATATTTGTATCCTCTACACATAGCATAGGGTCTGGCACATAGTAGGTCCTCGATAAATGCTTGTTGATTATTTCCTACTCTCTCAAAGGTATATTTAAAAAAAAAACAACTATTAGCCTTAGGAACAAAAGTGTAAACAGAAAGGGAAAATTGTTACTTTGCTTTGCCCAAACACCATTTTGACATGTTAACAGTTCTAATGAAGAATAATGTTTAATAGACCATTAGACAGAGAAAATCATTAACCAAAAACAATCTATGGATGTACTTTACACCAGCCAAAAGACTCCTATATTTCTATTTGGAGGAAGGAGGAAGAGTTACAGCACTTCTGAAAGGTCGCGACAATCCATGGTCCAATATGATTTTTCCAAAATGGACTAAGACAGGAAAAAAACCTCATCATTTACTTTAAGAGAAATCTAACAAATAAAGCTGCTTTGGTTTCTTTCTGCTCATAATAATTTAAAAAGTTTTTTTTTCACTCTTTAGTCAGCCTTTTGATACTGAAATGGGAATTTTAACTTATTTTGTATATTTCCTTGAAATTTATTTTTCCTTCTTTTCCAAATAATGACTTTATACACTGACCACATCAATATCAAGCTAAAGAGAGTTCCCAACATAGAGGCAATTAAAAGTGTGACTTGCTGACAACAAGCCCATCTATTTGACTTCGTTAGTTTTTATTTCATTTCAATTTCAGATCAATTGGTTTTACATCAATTTTATTTGGGGTATATAAGAAAATTATGGCTATGCAAAAACTACTGCCTCCTTAAATGGGCTGGATCTTAGTTTGTATACCCTAATAAACTTAGCCTAATGTGACATGTAACATGGCCAATCTGACCCATCCTTACAGACAGTAGGTACTCAATGATAATAGCTCTAATGATTTACATTAATAAAGTGCCAGATGGGATACAAAATGCACTTTCTTACAACTTTACGATGTAGGAAGAATAAGTATTATCCTTGTTTTTCATATGAGGAAACAAGATATTTGCCCAAGAGCAAACGTTATAGATAGGATTCCAGCATTCATTCTTCTCTATTGTGCCCCCAGTCAATAAGCATTTGAATAAATGAATGTGATTGCAGCAGCATTTAAAAACACTAGCTAGAGATTTTTAACTTGTCTCCCAAGATCTAACTGAGATGTGTGGGTGTATAACTCAATGTGTAAATAATATCTTTTCATATTATCTCCTCTCCTTAAGTGGAAGTTTGCAAAATGATTAGTGATGAGTTGCCCATTGTTTCTTTGTATAATAACTCATATTAAATAAAAAGGAAGGGGTGAAGGGGGTGGATGGGGAGAGTTTCACATTCTTTATCCTATCATTGCCTTTATTTCTCTAGACTTACTGTAGAGCTTAATACGTGGAAGACATGTTGATTGTTTGAATCTGATGTATCATTTACTGGCAAATTGTTTCTCCTCATGGTTTTAATAGCTCCCAACATTCCTATATTGGCACGCATTGCATTTAAAAGGACATAGGAGACAATTTAGGTTCTACAGCTGCAAGTGCTTTGCACTGTATATATAAGCTTCATTTAGCAGCCAGGAAGAAAAGATTGTGAAACAAGACTGACTAGAACAAGGGGAAAGATGGTAGTAAGGAAAGGGCATCAGACTAAAAATGACTATAAAAGTCTTTTCTGATCAAGTTCCATTCTTTAAAAGATCCAGACTTAAGACCCAGAAGCTACCAACTGAGTCTTTGGAATGAGTCCTCTAATAATGGTTTTTACATGTTTAAATACAATAAACTTTACTGAAAAAATGTAAAGACCATGCTGAATTTGAGGACCCTACAAAACCAGGTGGCAGGGCAGATATGGCCCTCCAGACCAGTTTGTCCAACCCATGGTCTAAAGTGCTAACTCCCTTATATTCTCTTCTACTTTAATTTCATTAAGTGAATCAAATGTTTGTTTTTTCCTAGCAATAGTCACAAAAGTATTATAAAGTCTGATCAATGTTTGAATACCTAAGATGGAGGATGCACTGTGTATTATCATCATCTGATCAACATTAGAAGGGAAGCATGGAACATATTTATGAACATTTAAATGTTCATTGTACCATTTTAAAGTACCCTAAGATATTTTTGTTGTCTATACAATTTCATAGCTCATTTTCTGCAGATTTTCAATATGCTAAACAGATTCTATTTCTCTTTATTTTCAATTCTATTCAAAAGTTCCAAATTTATGTGTCTCTTCCTGCCCCCTAAATTAAGCATAAAATAGAGTCCTGTCCAAAGAAATTTTATTAATGATTTCCTAGTATCATGACAATACAATTGGATGGACAAACTATAGAATATGTTTATCAGCATATATATCTTGAACAGATGGTACAAATGTATAGAGAGTTAAGATTTAAAACAGGTTGGATTGTCCTTGGGAAATTTCAGGATTTGGGGGGTTTGTCTGTTTTAAATGATCCCGATTTTCTCCTCTAAAAGACCTATATTTTACCATCAATATTCTGTAAGGTAAAGATCATCCAGAGAGCAAAAGGAAGAACAAAGTATATTTATATTACAAATAAAGAATTATCCAGAAGAAAGTGACATAAAGGCTAACATCAAAAAATATGAGAAATGTATGATGAAGAAAATGGGCTAGTCTTATAATAAGAGCAAAGGATAATCAATGAACAGCTGGCATGCTCCACTGGTATTCTTGTTATAGTGAAGAGAATTAAAGGAAAGCCCTCAGCATGTTGGGAAGATTTCTCATGTTGTATTTATAGGAGGACATGGAAAGGTTATGATTCACTCAGCTGTAGGGAATACCCATATCAGCAAGAGAACAGATTCCTTAGAGTTATAAGAGGGAATAAGACATGATATCTTAAGTAATTCAGCTGGATTAGCTAGACCTTGAAAAAAGAACAGAAGAAGTACTTCCCACCAATAGAATCTAACTAAAGTTGCAGCGAGGCAGTTTATATTTGATACTAAGACACGCATTATAATTTGAATGAAGCAAAAGGAGAGTGGACTGTCTTGAGAGGCAAGGAGTGGGTCTCCCCCTCACACTGGAGGTCTTCAAGCAAAGGCTCTCTTGTTAAGTATGTGGTAGAAGATGTTTATTCAGATATGAAGTAGACTAAGTAGCTTTAAAGTTCCTTCTAATTCCCAAATTCCTTGACTATAATAGTGATTACAATAACTTAATATTAGTACCTTTCTTCTGTGATTATCTCCAAATTATACTGTCTATGGTGTATGTATAAATAGTTTTTTACATGTCTCCCTCATCAAACTGTTAGCTACTTGAGAAAAGGAATTTCTTTTGGTTTTTGTTTTTGCCTTTTTTGTATCTTCAGCATTGGCACATAGTGGTTACTTAATAAATGCTTGTTGAAAGGGGGCAGCTAAATGGCTAAGCAGATTGAGAGCCTGGCCTAGGTATGGGCAGTCCTGACTTCAAGTCTGGCCTCAGACACTTCCTAACTGTGTGACCCTGGGCAAGTCACTTGACCCCCATTGCCTAGCCTTTATCATTCTTCTGCATTGGAACCAGTATACAGTATTGATTCTAAGACAGAAGGCAGAAGTTTAAAAAAATAAAAATAAATGCTTGTTGAATGATTGCCTGGTTATACCTGGCATATATGAAACATAACATCTGTAACTTTTGGCCAATTTCTATGTATTCCTTACTCCTCAGCCATTTCGCATTTTTAGCACTGGCACCTTGCTAAGTTCACTTACTCACTTCTCCCCACTCCACATTCTAATTTTAAAACAACATTCAAAACCATACTGCTATTTGGACTGGAAAGGGAGGATATTTATCAATCTACTCCCTTATGGCTCTCCACACCATCTCTACAACTTTCAAATGCAAAATACTTGTCCCTGGACAATACTTTTGGAGATGTATCATCTCCCTAATCCTTCCTTAAAATGTAAGTTCCTTAAAGGCAGCGTTTGTCTTTCCTTTTGTATTTGTGTTCCCAGAGCTTAGCATATAATAAGTGTTTGGGTAGAACTGTCATTTTTATTATATTGGCTCATCCTACCCATGTACAAGTAATATGTTTTCAATTGTTTAGATGTTACTTTATTTATAATAAAATGTTCTGTATTTGTAAAGAAATGCTTTTTTTTTTCATTCATTCATCCAAACATCCATGAAGAGCCTAAACTCATGATAGATCCTAATAAATCATTTAGATTTCAAATATGGCTCTAAATATTAACTATGGGGACATCTGTGTGCTTGTCTAGCTAGGCCTTTCTTTCAGCCACAGAAAGGGTTGTGATCTATGCCAATGGAGGTAGCAATTGTACCAATTAAATCAAGAGATTTTTTTGAATCACTAAAATATACTTCAACCATTCACTACTCATTTCATATGCATAATGAACACATTACCAGATTCCACCCAATCACTGTGCCTTTTGATTCTGAGAGAGAGTCAAGGGACTCATGATGAATGATGCTAACTATAGCCAAAGAAGGAACAGTTGTGGTCTGATTACAGATCAAAGCATGCTATTTTTTATGTGATATGTGTTTTCTTTTCCAGCATGAGGAATATGGAAATACATATTGCATGTCAGCATAAATATAACTTATATCAGACTATTTATCAGCTCAGGGAGCAAGGAGGAGGAAAAGAATCAGAATGGGAAAATGTCCAATAACAATTGTCAAAAGTTGAAAAAAATTAAACATTTTTTAAATTCTGAAAAAATTCTAGGAGGGAATAAACATGAAATATAAAATAAGCCAGGGTTCAGAATGATAACTGGACTTGTGATTTCATCAGAGAAAGAGATCTTGGTATGAAGACTTTCATTTATGCAGAACAGAGGGATGAGGGAAGAGAGGGAGAAAGGATCATTCTTAAAGAAGTGATTCAGACAGAAGGAAGAACTCTGAGTGAAGTGGCAAGAAAGTCAAGTATGAAGCAGTTTCACCAGCTGAAGGGCAGAAGAAGAAAAGATGTTTTGAAGAAAAGGTGGCTTGCACAGAACTAAGTAAGCACTGGCAATAATTCTCTTTGTGTTATTACCATTCTCCAAGTTTTCACTGCCTTCATAGCAGCCTGAGTCTCTTGGGGAGCGTCCACTCAGGCCTTGGCTGTCAATGAGAAGTTTCTCCTGAGATCCTGACTGGTCACTATTACCTAGAGAAAGTGGGCAAATAGTATAGAAATGTTAAAAGAAAAATGAAGTGCATCCATAAAACTTTCTTTTTCCCTTGAAGATATTATTCTGTGCTGGAATCCTGACAGGGATTTTTGGAGACAGATTAATTACCATCCTTCAGAGAAATTTTTATGAGTATATTGGATATTAAAGTTGAGACAATCTTCTTTTTAAAAAAATAGTTACTAAAGAGACTGAAAACATATTCATACTGTGGAAGCCTCAGATTTAGATTACACAGAGAAATAGTTCATGAAATAAGTCCTGTGACTAAAAAAAATAATCTTTTAGAATTTTTGAATGTAAGCCCTTTATTAGAATTAGAATATTTATCTTAAGGGGGCAGCTGGGTGGCTCAGTAAATTGAGAGCCAAGCCTATAGATAGGAGGTCCCAGGTTTTAGATATGGCCTCAGATACTTCCTAGCTGTATGACTCTGAGCAAGTCACTTAAGCCCATTCTTCTGACTTGGAACCAATACTAGTATTTATTCTAAGACAGAAGGTACGGGTTTATTTTTGTTGTTGTTGTTGTTTTTTTTTGTTTTTTTATTTTAAAGAGAAAGTACAAAGATATTCACGTGGAACAAAATAAACAAAAAATTTATTAAAAAAATTTTTAATGAGCTAAAGGAACATTAGGGTAGTTGGGTGGCATAGTGGAGAGAGTACAGGGCTTGAAGTCAGAAAGATTCATTCCTGAATTGAAATCTGGCTGGACACTTACTAGCTGGATGACCCTGGGCAAATTACTTAAATCTGTTTGCCTCAGTTTCCTCATTTGTAAAATGAGCTGGAAAAGGGAATAGCAAACTATCCCAATATCTTTCTCAAGAAAACTCCAAATGGGATCACAAAGAGTCAATGATGGAAAAGTGGCTGAAAGACAACAAAGAAATATTAGCACTTGCTAAAGTGATCATGAACATTATAATTTAACTTTTCAGATGGGTTTAGAGTTATTCCATCGGAAATCAGTGAGGCAAAAGGTAGCAAAGAAGGAGTAATAAAAATTTCATCTGCACTGGATATTGGCATGTGTTTTCTTTGATTAGTCTGCCTTCTGTCTTTTTGTCTAGGCTTTCTGCATATGAGATTTCCTGATTCCCTCAGCTGTTAGGGCCTCCCTCTCCCCATAAACACTGCAGGGTCCATAACCTCTAGGGTTACTTGTTTCTATTTCATAAATATCTTATATAGAACTCTATTGATATTTCTCCCATTAGAATCCAAGTTACATAAGGGAAAGAGCTACTTTTGTTTTTTCCTTATATCTTTAGTGTAAGTGTTTTGGCACAGAGTAAATGCTTAATAAATGTTTGTGCAATAATATCTGCACTGATAAATATAAGCTACTAATAAGCAGAGGCTGTTCTTTTTTTTTTTTTAGTTTTTATTCTCAAGTGCCTAGTACTTAAGAAATACATTTAATATACTCTTTGATTGACCACTTTACCTTCCAAGTTCAATTAGACTCAAGACAAGCACTAGTTAGCATACTTTAAATGTATATCAATTAATAGGTGAGACAGGTCCCAGAAGTATGCCAAGTGGCTGGAAGAGGCTGACCTAAGATTAATTGTGTAGATTATAACTTTTATTCAAATGAATGCTTGGTCAAATAAAACAGAAACCAAAAATTCATTTTCTTTTTACGAAATAAAGCCCACTGCATAATTCATGTTCCTTTAATTTTTTTCTTCAAAGAAATCAAGAAAACATCCAGATGATGCCTATTTTCAGATCATCATATAAAAAATGTTGCTTTTGGGGGCAGCTGGGTAGCTCAGTGGATTGAGAGCCAGGCCTAGAGATGGGAGGTCCTAGGTTCAAATCCGGCCTCAGACACTTCCCAGCTGTGTGACCCTGGGCAAGTCACTTGACCCCCATTGCCTACCCTTACCATTCTTCCACCTATAAGTCAATACACAGAAGTTAAGGGTTTATGAAAAAAAATGTTGCTTTTAAGAGGGCTACTGCATATGTTCTGGCCATTCTTCTTGTTTAGTTACCCACCACTTCCTATTTGTCTTTCTTACATGGAAATCTCTTTTTTTAATTAATCAAGGCAGAATAAGTAGTTAAATTAAATTTAAGATTAATATTAAAAGATTAAAATTAAGTTAAATTAAGTTAACATTAAAAGCATTACTTTTAAAATGACTAATGAAGAATTAAATAAGTGCATGCCAGAAAGTATACCCCCTAAAGAAAATGCCTGTGACTGCTGAAAAAGAGAAATTCTAAAGTAATGGCCTCACTATGTGTGAGAACCCATGGTTCTCTGCGGTCTCTATTTTAGCCTAGCCTATTATTTGGGAAAATAATACAAACTATATTTAAAAATGACAAGCTCTAAGCTATCAGTTAAGACTCAGGCAGGGGATTTAGGAGTTGTTATAACTTGCCCCGAGGGACAGAAACCCAATGGGTTCCCATAGCCAAAACAGTTGACCAAGTACTGAGCAGTGGAAACAAAATGGGCAACGTTATCCAACCCTTTGAAAGATTATCACCATGTATCCTCTCATTCTGTTCTCCTCATTATGAGAAAAGAGGGGAGACTTGAAGGAAGGAAGATATGAGAAGGTATATGAACAAATCCATGCTGACCCATTTTTGGGACCCCTTAACCTGTATAAGCCAGATTTTGCAGACCAATAAAAGACACTTCTATTTTTCACAGATGTGGAATATAAAACTAGGAGCACAGCCTGAAAACATTATCAGAGGCTAAAAGAGTGTGGAAAAAAAAATTCATGGATGATAGCTCCATCACAGAATTTATTAAGAGGCTTATTCCCAGAGAAAATTTTTGGGGAAAATGTGCCTCCCTCTTTTCATTGCCAAGGTAGGGGACCAAGGCTGGAGAATGTTGCAGACATGATTGATTTTGATGAACTGAGTTTTGTTTGTTACAAGAGATAGCTCACTGGGGGGTTTTTGTGGAGAGGAGGGGATTCATCTTTGGAAATGAATGTGATATATAAACAAAAACTATCAATGGAAAATTAGATAATTTTAAAAAAGAAGTTAGGGATGTTTATGGTTCATTCTAATCTTTTGAAGTTGTTGTTAGGGAAGGCAGAATGTCCCATAAAATGTCCTTTGAAACCACTATCATAAGCAGGCTATGGTCTGGAACAATAAGGGATATAGTCCTTTATCATATTTCTCAAGTCCTTGGCATTGACAGCAAGTCACATACTCACTATTTAGCTTTTACTTTTAATTGAGTCTTCTAAATTACTACTCTGATACCTCATCATGTCGTGGTAATGATTCAGGCTGAGATGTATGTCTGCTATCAGAGGATGCGTGTAGGGAAGTTTGGCTACTGAAAAAGACCATTAAAAGCCACAGGAAAGCACTATGGTACAATAGAAAGAAAGGGTAATGGATGTGGATTTCAGGAAAAGAGTTCGAACACTGGTCTGCTACTTGCTTCCCCTGACAAGTCACTTAACTCCTCTGAGCTTCAGTATCTTATTCTCATCTCTTAAATGAGGAGGTTGGACTGAATGATCTCTGAGGTCCCTTCCAGCTCTAACTCTATGATCCTACCATCTTAAGTCCTGTATGTATCAGTGAAGAGAACATTCCTAGTGATAAAGTTTTGGAGAGCAGATATAAGAAATAAATGTTGAATGTCAAAGGCCATTTGATGTCTAAAATATTCAAGTCAGAGAATTAATGCACACTTATCAGAGGCAGAAGTAAGTAAATATATCTAGACACCCATTTTCATGGACATATGAGATGCTGAGATAGCACAGAGGAGATATGTTCATGGCACCGTAACAATAAACTATTATTATTATTCATTCCTGAACAGAATGAGAAAAATAGATCTTAGACCTCATTGCTCTTCTAATGGATTTAGATTCGGAAAGACTGTGTTTTAAAGTGATCTCTTCTGCAAGACATAGACCATTAAGGTGTCATGTTTTTTTTAGCTTTCAGTAATCTTGAAATTTTGTATGTCTCAATATTGTTAGACTTTTTAGAGGAAATGCCTGATTACACAGAATTGAATTTTGCTGTCTTGAATAATTTGATTGCTGCTCCCTTGGGCCTAAAATGCTGCAGCAATATATAATAATTCTCTGACCATTAACCTAACTCTGTTTTTTGGCATGTCTGCTGTTGGCAGTGAGCATGCTGCTGGGAAAATCTCATCCCAATGGAGCAGAAGGATTGAAGGAAAAAGCATGTAAATTCAATAACAGAAGAGATTCTCTTTTAACAACTGAGCAATTTTAGGAATATTTTAGATGATGTCTTATAGGATAAGGCCTCATATAGATGATTTAAGTCTGGGAAAATGGAGAAGGGGGAAAAAAAGCTTACCAAATAATGTGTGTTTGTGTGTGTGTGTGTGTGTGTGTGTGTGTGTGTGTGTGTGTATGTGTATGTGTGTGTGATAATACATACACACAAGTTCAATGAATTCAGTTTATGGTCTATAAAAATAAACTAGTATTTTTGGTTACAAGTTAATATATCCATCTAGAATTCCTTACTTAACTCTACTTTGGGGTATATCTTTTCCATCAGTCAGTGAAAACATATACCTAGCCCACTATGAGCAATGTACTGAAGCCTGTGAGGTAAGTAACGGAGGAAATTTTGGTAAGAAAGGGATAAATTGGTGACAGGATGAAATGCAGTGGTATTCCACACCCTACTGCTATACGTTATACAAAGAAAAGCATGTGATCTCTGCCTTTATGAAGCTAACAATAGAGTGGGGAGGCTAGAATAAGTATGTGAATTACTACAAAAGAAGTCAAAATATGTTAAGTGCATAGAAGTACTAATGAGGCCATATTGATTAAGGAGAGATCATACAGAAACATCTATCTATAGTTTATAGCATCCCAAAAGGCTTGGGTAGCCTATGAGTCTAAGATGAATTTTTTTTTAAACCCTTACTTTCTCTTAGAATTGATACTAAACTTTGTTTCTAAGGCAGGAGTGTTAAGGGCTAGAAAATTAGGGATAAGTGACTTGCCCAGGGTTACACAGATAGAAAGTATCTGAAGCCATATTTGAACCCACATCTTCCCAACTCCAGCCTTGTATCTCTATCTACTGAGTCACCTAGTTTCCAATATGGATTCCACAGAGATCCTTTTGTATTGTTTAGTTGCCCTCTACTCCTATTTGAACTCAGCATTTCCTGTCTCCAAGTCCAGCACTCTATTGTGCTACTCAGCTGTCTCCCTAGTTCTTATTGCTCTCTTCCTCTTGAAATTAAATTTGTAAAGAAAATCCTTTGTATTTATGTATTTAGGTACATGTTTTTCCCTGATAGAATTTCATCTGGGACCACTGATCTTTTTTTTTATAGCTCTAGCACCCTGGACAGTGGCTTGAACCTAGTTGATAATTAATAATTACTGCAGACCTTGTCTAGTCCTTGTCTAGTCTCCACCCATTTACTAATAGAAATATTGACCATTGGGGTAGGCTCCTGTAAATCATCTAGCCCAGCTATCCTATTTTGTAGGTTACACTCAAAGAGCTAAGATGAATTGACCCAAGTCATATACCTAATGTGGCAAGTCTAGACTTTTTGACTCCTAATCCAATGTACTTTGTACCATACCATGATTTCAATTTAATTTAGGGAAGTCTTGTCTTTTACTTAAAACATATCCTTCTTTTTGACCAACATGAAGAAAATAGTCACTGAGTAAAAATTCAAATGTTTCCAATGAATTATTTTCTACCTCTCCTCTTGAAGGCTTCTAGGAACAAAAGGCACGAGCACATCACACAGTACTTACTGTCATATTCCTGTAACAATTCCACTGCTGTCAAAAGTACTGCTCGGTGTTCAGGGTCCCTGATGTTTAGCTCATCCAAGTCTTCTTCTTCCAGAAGCTTGAAGGTATCCAAGTCTTCATACCCATTAAACAAAAAAGTTGGCATGTGTTCCTACCATGGACAGAAGAAATTTTAAACAGTTAAACTACTATTTAATACGTACCTACTATATACAATATGGTTCACCAGGCCACATAAGATCTACAAACTAAAATTTAGTTGAGTTCTCAAACTTTTCAAGTTATGATTCAGAGTCAAATCTAGTAATTCTGTTATTATTATTTTTAATTATTCTATTAAGCATAGTGAATATACAAGAAGTGCTGCTTCTTACACATTAGTTTTTCCACTTAACAATAGGATCTGGAGAATGTTGTACAAGGTAACAACAATAATGTATGTAATCAACTGGAATAACTTAACTTTATCAACAAAACAAGGATCCAGAACAATTCAAGAGTCTCACAACAAAAAAAGGTTATCCACCACCACAGAAGGAAAAGATGGATTCTGAATACAGATGGAAATATAACATTCTTCACTTTATTTCCTCCATGGGTTTTTTCCTAGTGTAAGCAATGTGCATCTTATTTCAAAACATGATGGACAAAGAAATATGTATCATATGATAATAAATGTACAATCTATATAATACTACCTGCCTTCTTGGGGAGAGGTAAGGGACTGGAGGGGGGGGGGAATAAGATATAGATTTTTGGACATAGCTGATGTGGGAACTCCTTTCTCTTGGACAAGCATATTTATTAAAAATATGCATGAAATTATTATTTTATCATGTTACATATTATATATAAAAAATGGTAACAAAAAAAATCAGTAGGTTAAATGGATTGCATTGTATGTAGTGACTGATTCTCCCAGATGCCTAGGAACCTGTTCTTGGATATGAGCTGCTGAATCTAGTATGTCATAGCACAAAAAGTCATTAATATCCTAGGACAGTGATGGGCAAACTTTTTAAAGAGGGGGCCAAAGGAAAGGAAATGTTCATCTGTCAGTCTGTTTCTAAGGCAACTCTTTTGAAGTTTCATTGTATTGTATCCTACTCATTTTATTTGTCAGATTAGGAATAATGTTGCCTGGCCAGATAGAACATTTCAGAGCCCCCCCTATTTCCCCCGCAAGTATAGTTTGCCCATCACTGCCCTAGGGGAAAAAGGGAACTCCTTTGCCATTTTGCTGGAAATTGATAGCTAGAAATTCTATCCCGTGAAATTGAGACATAACTTTTCTACCAAATGGATATCCTCAAGACTTATTGGAGAACTTTTTGGTTCAGTATTGACCATCTCAGGAACTGACTTTTCAGTAGCAGGAAAAGAGCAATGTCTCTTCCTAACCATGTAACACGTCAAAGAAAAAGCCTCATAGATTATGTGACCACATTCTGATACAGCTTTGGTTAGCCATTTTCATGTGCTCACACCCAGACTAGACATACACATCAATTATCTTCAGTCAGTGATCATTATACAATTAAGTACAGCTAGTCCTGCTAATCAGTGGAAATAAAGAATCCCTGTGAAGCATAGTATTTGAATTTATACTGCATATTTCTATTAGGGTAAACCCAATCACTATATTTTATAGAATTATAACTTTTAATAGTTTGAATTCTAAAACATGTGACCACTTCACATTGTTCATTATTCCCACTAATCAGAACCTAGCTGTAATTGATTTTCTTTTTTTCTTTGCAAGTTCAGGAGAAGGACATCCAGATCTCTAATTCCATCAATGTAGAAAACTGCCAGTGAGGACCTCTATTTAATACAGATTAGCAATTTTTTTTTGGTGACTTCTTTCTTAGAGAGTTGCTTAGAACTGTGGTGTCAAACTCAAATAGAAATGGGGTATACTAAGACATACATAAGGATCCCTGGAGCCACATATCAACTTAGTTTGAAAATGTAATATGATCCAAATTTTATTGTATTTTTATTTATTTCTTTAAATACTTTCCATTTATATTTTATCCTGGTCTGAATCCACTCAAGATTGTTGTGGGCCACATATATGGCACCTCTGGCTTAGGGTATAGTACCAAGAAATACAGTAATTTACTCAGGGTCACTTACCCAGTATGACAGAGGCAAGATTTGAATCTAGGTTGTTCTCACTCTATCAGGCTCTGTCTTGTATTATTTAAGTAATAATGAACAGCATTGCAATATTATCTAAAGTTCTGTCATCGATTGCTTAAGGTACTTAAACCAAATCAGTTAAACTAAAGTCTCTGTGAACCTGCCCCCTTCTTTCCTTAAATACCATAAAATTAAGTAATGTCAGATAAGAGAAATGACTGACTTTAAGGTTGATCCTATCGAGGAGATCCTCTACAGATTTGGGCTGTGGTGGTCTTCCTTTTCTCCTCCTCCTGGTGGGGCGTTTGGGTTTTTCTTCTTCTTCATTTAAAACATCCACATAGATAAATTTGAAAGTGCCAACTTTGTTGTTCAGCAGTCCCATCCATGTACCCATTGGAGGCTTGCTGATTATATCAATGATATCACCTTTCTGTGGAACAGACAACTTTCCATTAGAATGTTTCCATTTCTAAATATAATTCATTCAGATGTCAAAAAATAAGCTGGGAATGCTATGACTGTCCTAACTAGGGCTAACATTTTACTTGCTGGGTTGCTATTTTGCAATAGTTTCTCAGCATCACTTAAAGCACAGAGCTGGGCACATCTGATCATGCTTTGAGGTTCTACTCCTGCACATGTCAATTGATTTGAGTTGTTAGGTGTTTTTATTGGAACCTTAGGAAGGAATTAGAGAATTCTGCCATGCTCTCCCTCATTCATACATTGGGCCAAATACCAGCACAGAAAGCAACAAGTGACTGAACCTGATGCTATGGATCCTAGGAAAGTAAACTCATTACCTCAAAGCCTTCCAATTTTCCTTCCTATCCTTTAAACAGCTCTTAAAATCTCACTTGAGAAAATCATTTCTTGTTCTCCCCTTGACCATATAAGTCATTTAAATTGTTGCTGTAAAAAGTAAATTTGCAACTAGGGTTTGAACATGTAGAACAGAATCTCAAAGAAAACCTGTGCAATTTTAAAGATGGAAAATGAGAATTCTAAAATAAGAGTTTTTAGCTTTTCTTGCATCATCCAGCCATTTTGAAATCTGGTAAAGTGGACCGCTTTTCAGAATGTTTTAAAATGTATCAGAGAAAATATATAGGTACAAAGGAAATTAATTATATTGAAACAGTTATCTATCCAGATATAAAAGTAGTTAACAGACTCATGGTTAGAACCTCTGGTCTAGAGGGAAACCCAAGTGGGCAGATGGCAAGAACAGAGAGAATTTAACTCCTGATCTCTTAAGTAAAGACAAATCCATTTTTTACCATAGAAGAGACTAGTTTAGCAAGGCTTTAGGCATGCAATAAGCAAAGAGGGGAGGGATTCTTTTTACATTTGCAAAAATAGGCTAACAGATGCATTACAAAATGGCAGTATGTACCTTGAGCTTGAGGGAGTCTGTATCATAAGGACTGGGTGTGAAGTCAGTGTGAACCCTTGCTCGCCCACAGAAAGGCCCTCTGTAGGGAAGCTCTTCATCATCACCATCTTCAGATTTGACACTCTCTCTGTTACTGGTTGAGGAATCAGTTGTACTCACAGTCTGACCACCTTGGTGGGAAAAAAATAGTAAAAATAAGTTTGAGATAACACATGTACAAATCATATCATTCTATCTGCCATGTTGGGAAGGGGGTCTGAAGGGAGGGAGGGAGAGAACATGGGATTGCAAAATGTCAGAAAGCAATTATTGAGTTCTGCATCGGCATGTAATCTGGAAAAATATTTAAACATGTTTTTAAAAGTAAGTATGAGTAGAATGATGGGTCTGAATAGGAAAAGGTTCTCAGAGGCACCTACTTCAACCCTCTTGTCTTATAAGCAAGGGAAGGTTCTTGACTACAAAATTCTTAGGCCCTTTGTGGGCCCACCTAGATGAACTGGCTTGCCCAGATCATATAACTCCAAAGTCAGTGCTCTTTCTCCCATGCCATGGTGTCTATACATATCACTGATTTTTTTTCTTTTTTAAAAGGAACTATCTTCTTAAATTGATTATCAGGAAAAGGAAGAAGATGGAAGAGAAAACAGTACAATTCTTATGCAGGTTTCCATTATACAAATGCAAGACTTTTTAGTACTTGAAGTTTCAAACACTTATGACAATGTTCTTTAACATTTTAACAAAGCTGGACTTTTTCCTAAAGATTGTCATCTTATGCTTTATAAGCACATCTACTAAAATCCAGAACACTAAGAACCTTGTGATTATCACTTCCCTCCCCTTATTTGCTTCATTTAAAAAAATTACATAAATTAATATATATAATGCCACTAACATATATAATAACATCTCAGTTCTCCATCATGGGTAGGGAGAATGAGTCTTTAGGTTAACAATGGTTTTAGTAGCTAGAAATCTGTCACTTGCAAGAACCATAGAAAAATCATTCCAAGAAAATCTGAATATAATTTCCTTCACCCAAAATCTGGTCTAGGAAATACAAGAGGCCATCAATGTAGTGTGCTCTGAGGAAACACTGAAACACTAACCATCTAAACATATTTCCTACTGGGCTGAACAGTGTAATTCCCCCTTCTGGTTATTCTGGGGGTAAAAGAGAAAGGAAACAGGCCTCCAGAATAAGATGATAACTCTTTAACTCTCTTTCTCATTAGCAAATTAAGTCAGATGGGTATATCAGATTAGTTAGTTATCACTCAGAAAACTTAGGGAATAAGATGTACGACATACAAGCTTTACTTCTACTAATGAAAATGATTAGTAGTATTTGTATATCACTTAAAAATTTTTCCAAAACATTTTACATAAAATATAACTTGACCCTCCCAACAACTCTAGGAGGTAGGTGTTGCTACTAGCTCCATTTTTCAAATGAAAAAACTGAGGCTGAGAGAAGTTAAGTGATTTGCCCAGGGTCACACAACTAGTAAGTGTCTGAGGCAAAATTCAAATTTGAGTCTTCCTGATTCTAAGTCCAATGCTGGGTAAAAGGAATATGGTAGAGAAAATTCCCAGTAGTTCTAGGGAGTGGTAATATGAGGCACTAGACTAAGAAGAATCATAGGATCAAAGGAATATTAATTTAAACCTGGAGAAGAGTTTAGAGGTTATAAAGCCCAGTTGCCCTCTTTTCACAAATAAATAAGCTAACCCAGAGAAAAAGAAACATTGCTCAAGTTCACATAAGTAGTAAGGGGCCAAGTCTGATTTGAATCTCCATTGGATAGACCACTGGATCTAGAGTCCAGAGGACCTGAGTTCAAATCTAGCTTTAGACACTTACTAGCTATGTGACTCTGGATAAGATGCTTAACCCTGCTTGCCTCAGTTTCCTTCTCTGTAAAATGACATAGAGCATGAAATGGCAAACCACTCCAGTATCTTTTCCAAGAAAATCCCAAATGAACTCATGAAGAATCAGATTGAACAATAACTTCCCACTCCAAGTCCTGCTTTTTTTCTACTCTTCCATAATGTTTCATAGGTAAGCCCCAGGGAGAGTGTCTGAGGAAGGGTAAGAAATACTGATGACCAACTCTTTTACTGATGATTGGACACATTCCTCCACAATGAAACAAATTAATCTTCCTATGATCCGTGAGAAAAACCTTGTACAGAATTTCAGGATCTCAACGATAGATCTAGAAACAATTACCAAACTCTCTGCTGTTACAATGTTTATAACAGAAAGTCTAGTGACATTTTTTATTTTTGAATCTTTGTCTTTTGTAGCTCCATTGTAACCTTGGGGACAACTCTCCTCAGACCTTGTCATGAGGCACTTCACACACAAACATCAGAATTAGGAATTCAACTTACTCATTGAGCTCTGACCACTTAGAGAACTCCTCAGACTCTCCACAGACCCACCAGCTTTCAGTTTAGGTTTATCCAGGGACTCTTTGTCAGGCTGGGATGATTGGGGAGAACCTGGTATTCCATCAGGGCTAGAGTCCTGAAAATAAAACAAATGCAAATTTCATTGTGTTTATGAAAAATTGTTTTCTCTTAATTCTTTGATCAACAACTAACTTCAAAATTTCCTTATCTAATTCCATGGCACATATCAAATCCTAGGTTTCTTCAGGAGGCTTTCCAGTGTGCTAACCAAGATTGGCTTGCACCTACTCAATATATCTCTTCTATATACCTAATTATTTTTAGGTTTGTTTCTTCGACTGTAAAATGGAGATAAAATAGCACCTACATCCCGGGTTGTTACAAGGATCAAATGAGATAATATTTGTAAGTTGCTTAAAACATAGAAGGTGCTACAAAAATCCTAGTTATTATTATGATCATTATCATTTCCATTGGAATATTAGCCCCATGAGAGAGAGACTACTTTTACCTTTCTTTTGTATCCCCAACGTTAGCACAGTATCTGATATATAGTAAACAATTCAATGAATAAAAAGCTCTTGAAGACTGCCGGTACATTTTGTTTTTTAAGTTGCCCATACAACTATTTTTCATATAGTCCTATAAGTATTTCATGGGCAACTTTAGATTTTCCTTAAGAATTCCAAGTGAGATAAAGGAATACTTTCTTAAAATGCTTAGTTAAAACTCTAACCAGATTTTCTAGCACTTTAAATAGTCACAGTAAAAGGTGTAATTTTCAAAAGTTGTCTAAACAAAGTCCATGTAATAGGAATACAGTTCTAGAATGATCATCACAGAATAATTATGCTGCCTTAACAAGAAGCACAATATTTTCCTGAAGCAAAATGTGATACCAGGTGGAAAAAACCAAACTCACTGAATTCTTGTGTTTTCATTTAGGCAGATTTGCCTAAGCTGGTTAAAAACATAAGTAAACAGCAAAGCTTTTATTTTGCAGTTGATTCAATAATACTTTTTTCCACATGCCACAGCATGGTTTGATCTTTCCCTATTTTCATTCCTTCCAACTTTACAGCCAGACTGTAAAATCTTATCCTTATTAGAATGCTGACAGTTAATCTCATCCTGTGGGAAAAGATGCCATCCATTCCATCTTGGACAGTCATTTGCTGCTATACATCATCCAGCAACTTATTTAGAAAAATGATGCTGTAAAGATAGTCAATGTAAGACTTTAAAACAGACTGAGAAACTTCCTTTTAACACAGAAAAAAAAAGATTTGACACGATTTATGTAAGGTCACATGAATATGAAACCATCAGAATGAAACCTATTATTTACACGGTGCAGATTCATCAAAAATGATCTCCAAAGTATGGGATTCCACAGGCCATGCAAACATTTAAGGTCAACAGTAATAGAACCATTTTATTTAATACAAATTCATACTTTACTTCTACAGAACATAAAAGGGAAAAAATAAAGCAAATGCAGTATGAGAAGGTCCCCGAGGTTCCAAGTTCTGAAGCTCTGAAAAAAAAAAATATTCATTCTTCCTAAGGCACGGAGCAAAAAAAAAAAAGAGTCCCTATGCTAAATTCCCTATACAATTTGCTTTCAACAAAGAGCAATAAAATATTTTTTTCTAGGCATTGAGAAACATGAGAAACATTAAGAAATAAATAACATGTGGAGTGTTAATTGAGATATTGGGCCCCTGCAATGAAGGACCAAGTAGGGAAAACAAGACTGATATGTATATGTGTGTATGTGTGTATATATGAACATGATAAATACATAAGGGGCACCACATGCTATGAGAGGTGTTTTTGTTTTCTTTTTGGAGGAGAAACAAAGTCATTTTTA
Source organism: Gracilinanus agilis (assembly GCF_016433145.1). Taxonomy (NCBI): domain Eukaryota; kingdom Metazoa; phylum Chordata; class Mammalia; order Didelphimorphia; family Didelphidae; genus Gracilinanus; species Gracilinanus agilis. The sequence continues at coordinate 409,947,961 of NC_058133.1, read as the reverse complement.
TTTCTAACTCAGGAGAATCCAGGAAAGGCTTCATGGAAGAGATGTGTACAGCATTCTGGGAAGGTAGCAGTGCAAACAAATACATGGAAATGAGAAGTTTCAGTAGCTCCTCAGGGAACAGGGGACAGTTTAGTTTATCTAGAGTGTAGAGAGTGAAATGGTATGAAATAAGGCTACAGAGGATGGGTAGGGCCAGATAGTGGAGGATGTTATATGGCAGATTAAAGAGTTTGGACTTTATTAGGTGTGAAATGCATCATAATGCAAGAAAACCAAACTGAAAATGTAGAATACAATGTTGTAATGTACTTTTTTCATCAATTAACCAAATAGCATAACCTCACTTCCAATCAATGCAACAAAATAATCCTACCTCTCATTAGTGGGGGAGCTAGATGGTGTTAGGAAAACCTGACCTCAGATACTTACTGGCTCTGTGACCTTAGGAAAGTCACTTAACTCTGTTTGCCTCAGTTTCCTCATCTGTGAATTGTGTTAGAGAGGGGAAATAGCAAACCATTATAGCATCTTTGCCAAGAAAACCCCAAATGGGAATCACAATGAGTCAGATATGCCCAAAATGACTCAACAATATCTCTTGAAAGTAAATGAAGAGAAAAACATCACAAGTTTTTAAATAGAGCAAACTTAAGACTTAGAAAAACTAATTGCTTACTAAAAAAGTGATCTCAAATTGTTATCAAAGCATAACCTTAAAATTAGATAATTCATAAATCCACAAATCCTGAACATTTAATTCACCAGAACTTTGGGGTTGTTGTGCTTTACTGGAAAACATGTGAAATGACTTCAAATTGAAGGCTCTCATTCTCACTAACCTAATAGTAGCCTGTCTAAAAGGAATATATAACAAATGCTTCACTATTGAACAGTATATATTATACCTCAGGCCAAGAGAACCAAATACATGAAAGCAAGAAATGCACGAAAAAATAAAACTATCCCCTTCTCTAGACTGTTGAAGACGACAGACTAGAATAACAATAAATTTGGCCTGATGTCATCCTAAACTAATGCTAAACTATGGTTTTGGAGTTCTGTTTGAACTGCTAGATGCTATCAATCATAGGATCATAGGAATATAGACTTAGTTTGTTAACATTGCATTCTATATTTTCAATCTGGTTTTCTTGCATTATGATACATTTCATACCTAATAAAGTCCAAACTGTTTAACCTACCATTTAGCATCCTCCACACTCTGGTCCTACACAGGCTCTGTAACTTTATTTCATACTATTCCACTCTCTAGACTCTAGTATAACTGAACCACCCATGAGTAGCTAGTGAACCTTTTCATTTCTGTGTCTTTGCAATCACTCATTCCCAGGAACCTCAGAGACCATTGATCCAACTCCCTAATTTTGCTGATAAGGAAACTGAGGCTCAGTGACTGAGTCTAGTCATCATCACACAGATAATAAGCGGGAAAACCAAGATTTCTCTGACTTTTCATAAAATCTCTCTTATGCCCCCTTCACTCCTTTGATACTGCCATCACCCTGACACAGGTCCTCTTCACGTATGGACCATTGGATTACCCACTGGCTGGCCCTTCAGGTGGGGGGGGGAGGATGACAAGTCTTTCCTAGCTCTTGTCCATTCTCTATTCAGCTGTCAGTGATCTTCCCAAAGCACAAGTCTATCAGTGTCACCGCTCTTCCTATTCAATAAACTTTAGTGATTCCCCATTATTTTTAAGACTAAATATAAAATCCTCTTTAGCATTTAAAATTCTTTATCACCTGCCCCCTTTATCTTTAGCCTCCTTATACTTTACACCTCCCTATCCCCAATTACTTTATAGTCTAGTGACATTGGCCTCTTGGCTATTCCTTGAACAAAACAGTCCATCTCCTAACTCAGAACATTTTCATTGGTTGTCTCCCATCCCTGGCAATGTCTTCCCTTCTCATTTCTGCCCTGGCTTCCTTCAACACCCAGTTAAAATCCCAACTACTAAAGGAAGTCTTTCCAAAATTTCCCTTTAGTCTGGCACCTTCTCCCTGTAGATATCGTCTCAATCCATCCTGTAGATAGCTTATTCCTACATAATTGTTTGCATGTAGTACCCCCTCCCCACATCCCAAATCCCAATCAGGATGTGAGCTCCTTAAGGCACGGACTTTCTTTTTCCTTTCTTTGTACCTTCAGTGTTTAGCAGAGTGCCTGCTTTCTAGTAGGTGCTTAATAAACATTTATTAGCTGATTTTCCACTGAACCAGGTTCAAGTCATGTTCATGTTGATTACAGGAATCTAATTACTGGTTATCTTTTTTTAATGGTCCACAAGAGGGCGATATCTATCAAACCAAACATACTTGTTTTCCCAGCTGTTTTATTTGGCAGTTTCTGAGTGGTTGCTTACATATTTCAAATGGAAAAACTGATTAATTTAAAATCAAGTGAACGGATGCGTGCACACACACTAAATGCCTAAGACAGTCTGACAACCCTTCCCACAGAAATGAGGGAATATTGTAAAAATGGCCTCCTTGGGAAAAAAAATGGTCAGAATTACCCCAAAGCCCAGATTTAAGACTCCATTTATTTACTTAGCCATTAATCTTTCTCTCACTGCAATTAAGGCCTGAAATTGGTCATGCTCCTAGGGGATGGAATTATAGCAGAAACAAAAGAAAATCAATTCTATGTTACCTTAACAGTTATGTGTTAGGTCAATTTTTGAAAACACAATTACTATTTAAGTTCTAGTAAGCTTTGGCCTCCTATCTTATTGTGTATTTCTAGAGCAACTAAATTCACTACATATCTGGAATACAAGAAAAACAAAGGACCATCTTTTCAAGATTCTATTTTGTTGGTACCTAAAAATCAAATTCATAGGATCCTAGATCTGGAAGTAAATGGTGATATTAGAGGACATCTAGTCCAGCTTCTTCATTCTCCAGACAAGAAAACAAGTGATTTGTCCAAGGCCAAACAAATAGGTAACAAGAGATAAGGGATCTGAACTCCAATTCTCTGTCTCCCCTAGAGCTAGTATTTCGATCCCCAATTTGGGCCTCTTTTCAATATCAGATAACTTATGAAAAGTAAAGTCTGATCTGTGAAGAATGCCTGGAGTTGGTTGAAAACGAAGAAAACAAAAGCCCTGTAAAAGACTTTGCATTGAGAATTGCACGTTTTTTCTCATGTTGCCATGGATGCTGGTCTGCTTTTCAGTTACATACCTGCTCAGAAACAGAACTGCTATATTTTTTAGACATTCTTTTCCTCATTGTCTCCTTCACTGATTTCACCTTTTTCCCAAGGGAGATGCGAGAGGCAGTAGGTGATTTAATTACTTCTTTGTACACAAAATCTCCCTCTTTGCCCTGCAGAGAAAAATATTAGAAATAAAATTAATATCATAAAATCAAAAGAACACACTGGTGGAATGTGTCCATTCTATTAGATTAATACTGTAGCAATCCTTAAATTGTTGTGGGATCAAATGAAATTAATATTTGTAAAGCACTTAGCACATAGTGGGTGTTATATGATTATTTTGCCTAGATACAATGGATAGAGGTTCAGGCCTAGAATCAGAAAAATTCATCTTCCTGAACTCGAATCCACTCTAAGACACTTACAAGCTGTGTAGCCCTGGGCAAGTAAGTTGACCCTGATGGTCCCAGTTTCTCATCTCTAAAATCAGTTAGAGAAGGAAATGGGAAACTACTCCTGTATCTGACTTTTCATGATCCCCCAAATGGGAGGGAATGAGGGGGTCACAGAGTCAGACAAAACTGAAAAATGACTTTGTAACAATAAATTATTATTTTTATTACTAATATTATCAGCTTTTTCTTAATTCACCTTAATAATGCCACTTTTTAGGGGCAGTTAGGTGGCTCAGTAGATAAGGGAGCTCCAGGTCTGGAGATGAGTTAGGTTCAAATCTGGCCTCAGACACTTCCTAGCTGTCCAAGCCTGGTCAAGTCACTTATTCCCCATTACCTAGCCCTTATAGGTTTTTTTTGTCTTGAAACCAATACATAATATTGATTTTAAGATGGAAGGTAAGGGTTCTTTAATTTAATTTAATTTAATTCCACATTATTTTATTTTTTAAAGAATATTTTTTCCATGATTACATGATTCATGTTCTCTCTCTCCCCTCTTCCCTCCCCTTTCCCAGAGCTGACAAACAATTCCCCTGGGTTATACATGTCTTATTACTCAAAAACTATTTCCATATTATTCATATTTGTAATAATCTTTTAAAAACCACAACCCCACATCATATACTAAGGAATTTTTTTAAAGCTATGCAAACAAATTTATTCTAACACTAACACCATTTAAGTTTATATCACTATATTTCTGACTGATCAACTATATTTTATTTTTTGACTCTAGGTTTCACTGAAGCTACCTCTCAAAAGAAATTATTTGAATCAATGCTATAAAAACTAGATAAAGATATATATGTTCTCCTTCTCTCTCTCTCTCTCTCTGTCTGTCTCTCTCTCTCTCACACACACACACACACACACACACACACACACACACACAGTACCAAATGATCATAAAAATGGGAAGATGGGGGAATAAATGCTTATTTTTCAAAATTAACAATTTCAAAATTAAGTAGATATCATAGAAGTCCTCCTTTAGTTTCATATAATTTTAAAAAAAAGAAATAACAGCAAAAGGGGACAGTTAGGTGGTTCAGTGCATTGAGAGCCAGACTTAGCGACAGGAGATCTTGGATTCAAATCTGGCACAAATTATTCCTAGCTATGTGACCCTGGGCAAGTCACCTAACCCTTATTGCCTAGCCCTTACCATTCTTCTGCATTGGAACCAATACACAGTATTGATTCTAAGACAGTAGGAGTTTAAAGGAAAAAGAAAAAAGAAGTAACACTAAACCACCTATAAAATGATCTTATAAAAAAAGTCTGGAAGAAAGTACAATTTAAGGAGGACATTTCTAAACCTGAGTCCTATAATTTAGTTCTCCTTGATGTTCCCAGAAAATGTCAGTACACCCAAGGTATGTGGGATGTTCCTCTGCAGTCAACAATGGCCTTAGAAAAAGTCTAATTTGGTTTGGCCCCAGTGAGACTGGGTCCATTCTGGGATCTTTCATGCCAAGATGACCTAGAGTCAATAGCTCCTATAGATTCCATGCTTTTTTCTCTGTAACAGGATTTATATATAGCTAGAGGCAGACTCAAATACAAGAACTGCTCTGCCTCAGTGAGGTTCCAGAAATACATTTGGAGAATGCTCATAATGAATTGGGAGTCACAGCAAGAATGGCCTTTCTGCAAGAGACTAAGCATTCCAAAAAGAGCCAGGCTTCTAATGCTCTGGGGTGGCCACAGTCCTTGCTCTGGGTATCCAGGTAATTGTTTGTCTCCCTGTGTTCTAGCCTCTGCCTAATCTCCCTATGTGGATATATTTCATGTACTTCAAACTCATCATGAGGAACTTCATGGATACACAAATGGCTAAAACTAAAGAAGCCAAATACGCCAATACTTCTAACTTTAGTAATGATAACAGTCAAAGAATGTGGTAATAAAGGCATCAAAGATCTGTCCTTCTCTAAGCTAACAGAAGGAGAGACAGACAGAGGCCATATAGGATCATTATTCATTCTCTATAGTGCAGTGGGAAGCATTAAGGTTGCTGATATAAAGCCCTCTTTCAAAAGAAGATTTAGGCTTCCTGCAAGGGGCAAAAAAAAACCTAGTATAAATTCTTAAGAGATTTTAAATCGGAAACTTTCTCTGCAGCTACATCACTTGAAAACCAATCATTTGTTTTCCCTTGTCTTGCACTCACCATTGGGTCAGAATTATTATTCCCAATGTGCAGAGAACGATTTGTCAAGTCAAATCCTCCGAAACTGCAGGTCCTCTGTGGAAAGGACAAGTAGGGTATAGATTAAACACAGACAGAACAAACCCACAGTAAATACATTTCCCATTTGCAGAACACCACTGAATCACAAATGGCTGTACGGGATGGTAAGCAGGAATGAAGAATGATGAGAAACCTTATGATTCATGTGGTGAAGAAAACTAGTTCATCTTGCCCTTTTCACTGGACACTGAAACTCACCCAGATCCAGAGTTTCTAAAGTTCAGCATCTCCTTAATATGCTAAAAATCATATGGTTTAAAGAAAAATCTCCAATTATTCCATGTAGTAAGAGTTCCAGTATCTGGGCAACCAAATTTCAACATCCAACCCTGAACTACCCCCTCAGATTGGCCAAATGCAGTAATGGAAAATTTATGAATATTTACAATGGCATCCAGAAACTTTAGGGGCATTAGGAAGAGTTGTTGGGGATTTTCTAAGAGGCCATGAATTCTAGTCTTCCTCAACTTATTTTTATTTTTTTTCAGAGACTTAAACAACAAACAGAAAGGAAAAATAGGTAATGTTTATAATGGTCCAATTTGGGTAACAGGATGACTTACTCATTGTTGTATGTCTCAGCCAAAAACCTTAATAATGTGAAGATCATGAGATTTTAGAAGGAGAAATGAAAGGGACTCTAGAGAACATTTAGTCCAACCTCCCATGTTTTACAGATAAAAACACTAAGGCCCAAAGGGCTTAAATAAATTGCCCAAGGTCATAACATGGTAATTATAATTTAATTAGTTATAATGTTACTTCTCTCCTGAAAACAAATGGGTTGAAGCAGTCCCCAACTATAAACTAAAAACCATATCCTCCTAAGACAAAAGAAAAAAAAATTTTGAATGATAAGCACTATTATGGATCTGTCCCTTTAAGTCCAATTACAAAACATTGTTGTCTTTAAAATACAGAATAAAAACCACAGAATTAAAAGTTGGAAGTGGCCTTTGAGCTCATCTTGTCCAACTTCTCCAGTAACAGCTGTTCAACTTGAGCAAAGGAGGAAACTTTTGAATTGCCTCTTGGGGAAAGATATTCCAGTGAACTGGTTACATATATCAGTGATTTTACATTTCCTAAATTTGGTTTGTAGGACATGTTATTATTTTGTTTTTCCTATAAGAAAAGACATCTAACCATTCAGGAAAATGAAAAGAAGCCAATATTCTTGAGTGTGGGCAAAATGAGCACCTTTTCGGTGGCTGGGAAACAAAAAAATTAAATATTTCCAAAACAGATCTGTACTCAATACTTTTCCAGAACATATTCCTAATAGAGCTATCACAATGATAAATACTTGGAAGAAAAATTGGAAATTTGGAAGAAAAAATGATTGCAGAAATACATAAAGATCCTTGCCAATATGCCTCATTTTAAGTAAATTAAAATTCAGAATTTTAAAATTTATTGAATTGGGCATTAATTTGTTTGGAGGAACTAAAGTATTTAGGCTGATTATGTAAAGAACACTGTCACACCATCTGCCAAATAGTGGGACTGAAGCCTATCTTTATTCAATAGTGAAAATAACAAACACTGAGGAAATAATTTCTGGGAATCTCAGTCATGGTTAGTGTCATTGGACTCTAAAGAGTGTGACAAATTTCTGTGGCCTAGGAAAGTGTGGGAATATGGCGGAATGAAGGTTCTGGAGTAATAAAAGAGCTATAATGACTAGTCTTTTATGAACCAAATATAAGATTTTTTTTCAAAAATTAGCCTTAGGCTAATATATTTCAGCAAACATCTCAGTGCTATTAATACAATGTCACAGACCTCACCATCACTTTCTTCCCTTTGCCTTGCCAAAGAAAAGTAAACTTGGCCAGTGTAGAGATTTACCACCCACCCTAATTTTTCCAATTTTGTAATAAGTGACTGGAGAAATAGAATTAACGTTAGGGCTAACTTGGCTAGGATACATCTATGTTAATAAAATGATGGATATCACATATGCAAAAACATTCACCATGTCACTTAATTAGCCAAACCATTGTATGACTGGACCCAACAAAGTTAATCTTTGATATTAATTCTCCTTCTCCTACCGATGTCTTCAAAAAGACTTTCTTAACAATAGAAAAGCCATTTTTCTGGAACTCTGTGGTCTTACTGCTTCATAGATACAGGATGGCTTGCAGATGTCGCATAAGTTTATGGCTTTGCAACATCCTGCTGTAAGCTACTGCAGACACTAGGCCTCAGCATGTCATTTCTGATGCAAATGAAATAATTTCCAAAGAATCTGGGTTAAAATGATGATAGCAATAAATTAAAGGCTTATTTAAATTTTTATGGGTCTGGTTAGTGTATGAGTTATAATATTCCTTTTTTCTTTTGCCATTTTCCAATGACTACCAAAGGAGACACTGATATTATCCGAATATATATTTGGGTTGATCCAGAGTTAGTAAAAGGATTTTAATCCTAACATTCAAATTATAATTTAGAGGATAAGGTTAATTCTCAACTATAAGAATTAACCTTATCCTCTAAATTATATAAATATAACCTTATATCTCCTATTCTTAACCCAGTAATGCTCTAAGAAGTCCAGAACCAGTTTTTCCTCTATGGAAATATATGAGTCTAAGGTGTGAAAGGAAAATTATCTTTGATAAAATTTCATATGTGGTCAGTAAAATATCAAGTTTTTAGAGCAGCCCTTGCTGAATAGAGACTAAGCAACTGGTAAATCTTTTCTTAAAAAAAAAATAAACTGACAGAATCATATTTGGATTTTAGGAATAAATAATGCCCTAGTTTTCAATTCTAACATTTAAATCTTTTTTTGTTATAATTCTGAAAACATTTAAATCATGGGTGAGGAGGGCTTTTCCACGGAATGGTCATGCAGTTGAAATGTTTTATTATTATGTGCAAAAAAACAACCACTGTGGGAAAAAAACAAAACTTGACAAGATTCTCAAATTTCATGCATGTTCATACCATCAAAACAAAAATTAAATGATTAAATTAAAGGCAAGACAGGTGACCACTTCCACTGAAAACAAAGGCATTGTCATTGCCTTGAGGTTGCAATAAGGAATTCTAGCATTTGGAAAAGGTAAGAAATTAGATGGTTGAAAAATAGAAAGCTGAAGTACTTTGGGGCAAGAAAGGAGAAGTTTATGAAATGGTGAATGTCATGAACTCCTTAAAGGAAGCTGCAAAGAAAATAAACTTATGCCTTCTTTTATGAAGGGGTGGAAAAAAAAAAAGAGGAGCTCACTTATATTTCCTTGACTGAGCAAAAAGTTTAGTCTGGGTAGGTAGGTGAGTAGAAACACATAAAACAAAAATATCCACATCTAACTCAACCCCCATGCAAAGATAGATAAACTGCAATTACCCAGCTTCATACTGGTATTGTTGGTATATAAAGTCAAAATAATTCATAATACCACCTTTATGAAGGTAGTATTATGCGGTATTAAATCTGCCTTTTGTAAAGATGCTTTCTTAGATGACCACAGATCTAAAATTGGAAAGCATCTTAGATACCATATAGTCCAACTCTACCATTTCACAGAGGAAGAAACTGAGGCCTCAAGAAGTGACCTTTCCAGTAAGCAACAAAGGAAGGATTTAAACCCAAGCATTTTGACTCCAGACTCAATGTTCTTTCCACTGTAAACTACCTTCCAGGATATCTATTTCAGTGTCAGAGAAGACAATCCCTAAACTGAAGGTACTGACCACAAGAAAGGGTTTCTGGAGGAATGAAGCCATTTTTCATGACAATACAAAACAGGGTTACTATGGTCTCAAGGCATACATTCTGGAGGCTGGTTTTCATCATACATGATCTATTGTACTATCGGGCAATTACCTGGCTAACAAAGAAATACCAGGTTATATGTAAATCATTTTTTTTACCTTAAAAAAACGAGAGTTGGGAAATCTATAAGAAGTCGTGATTTATTGAGAAGATAGAAAACAAATTCATTTGTGACTAATTAAGTCACAAATGACTTATTACTGTATTCTCCCCCTATAAGAATATGAGCTCCTTGAGAGGAGGGAAAGTCTTTATTTTCTGATAGTATCCCCAATGCTTAGGATAGTGCTTTGTCATTCATTCAATCAATTAATACTTATTTTGAAATAAACAAATTATACAAATAAAGATTTAATTTAAAAGCACCTACTATGTGCCAGGCACTTTGTTAAGTAAGCCATGAGGATACAAAGGAAGGCAAAAGACAGTACAGTCTCTGCTCTCTTGAGAAGCTCATAGTCTAATGGAGGAGACAACATATTAACAAATTATGTATCATAATAATCAATAGAGTAATAATCAATAATGAGAAATAATCAATAAAGGGAAAGCATTCAAATTAAGGACTTTAGCTGGGATTGGAAGGAAGTCATTTAGCACTGAGTAAATAACATGACACCTATTTGGGACATAAAAGAAGATGACGTGACCTGGGTATATGAGTAAGTGAACAATGTAGAGTCACCAAATTTTTAGATTTTTAGAGATTTTAGAGATCTAAACCCCTAGTTTTATAGATGCAGACTATATAAGGAAACTGAAGTTCAGAGTAACAAGTTAAAAATAAATTTAAAAGTCTTTCAACATAATCAGAGGAAGAACAAAGTAGTAGTAGATAGAGATACAGGCTTTGAGTCAGACAACACATGTCAGCTTTGACACATATTGGTTATGTAACTGTGACCAAGTCACCTGGTCTCTAGGAGGTCTCAAACAACTCACTCTTGGTGGAAAAAGTTTCATAAATAGGAAAGCTCTCTCTAGGAATGAAATCATGCATGCATCCATACGTAATCATTTAGTTTTGTGAAATAAGATATGATGGTCCAGTGGAAAGGGCACTGAATTTGGAGGCAGGTAAATTGGGTTAGAAATCAAGATTCTTCTCTTTGTTATCTTATATGCAAATCACATCTCAGTATTTTAAAGAATTTGGACTAAACGATTTACATGGAGATGCTGGAGAACATTGAATTTAATAGTGCACAATCTAGAATTTTCAATGTATTTTTCTCATCCTCAGCAGATTTCAAAGTCTCTATGTAGACACAGATTTTTAACTATATTCTTTTTCTTTTATGAAATGGTATTCGGACTTTAAGAGATCATGGTACACTAATTTAGTATTCAAGGGCTTTTATTTTACTTTTATATTTAATTTTTTTTCTTCATTCGTTATTTTATAATTCATTCATTCAAACATTCCTACTTTTTAATGTTCTTAAATGAAAGCTTTCCTAGTGTTCATTTCCTCAGTCTGATTAACCAAAAGTCCAAGCATCTTTTAAAAAAATAAATAAAAATAAAACAAAAAAACCTCAACTTTTTCTGTAATACATTATTCTTTCTAATAATTCTACGATAAAATGGAATGACATCCAGCTTCAAAGCAAAAACAGCCACCCAGAAAGAAAAATAGTGTAAATAATTGCCATGGTGACTGGAATTCCCTCCCTGACTCTCTATGTGCAATCTGAAGAGATGACACAAAAATTAAAAAGAGGGAACTGCTACTAACTGAAAGGGAAGTTGGCTATTTTGAGGGGATAGTAAAATGGACTCAGATATGAAGAGATGAAAAAGAGAAGAGAAGAAGGAAAAGGAAGCAGAGGGATGAGGTTCCATGGTACTTCAGTGCAACCTCACAGACATTACAAGGCCATCTTAACGACCAGCTCCTTTGACTCACAGACTTTTGGTGGATTCTCAAGAGAACCCGTTTAGTACAGCGGTCCACCGTGGCGGCCCACTTCCTGTGAGCCTCTTCCTCCTCCTCGAGCAAGCACCGTCTCAGGTCCTGCTTGTCGGCTTTACTCAGGGTCCTGTCCGTGACAGGGCGCACCAGCTGGGTCAGGTTGAGGTGGCTATAGAGGCTCCGCTCCACCACATAGGTGATATTGAACTCGCTGACAGAGGTGCGCCCCCGCAGCCTTCTACTGGGGAAGCCGCATCCTCCTCCCCCTTTGGGTTTCTGCCGGAGCAGCTGAAGGTCGCAAGTGGTAGCACTTAAGCCCTTTCTAGAGGGGCGCTGGCAGAGAAAAGCTCGGGAACAGGAATAATTAGTATCCATTTTCTTCAACCGGATTTGTTTTCTGACACTCTGGACCTCCTCGAGGGACACCAGGAGGTGATGTTTGTGCCGATTGCTGTCATAAAAGCAAACGCTTTCGGTACTTACCCCGTGACTTAAGGAGCCGAGACTCTTCTTCATCTCCCCGTCGGTGAGGGAGCGGCACACCTTCTGGGTCTTCTCTTCCTCTGGATAGGAGAAAAATGTGCCCATCTTTTTGGGAGGTTTTATCAGCCCCCGGCCATCTCCTTTGCTAAAGGTTTTGACCAGCTTTCGGCCCGCACCCCAGGTGTCCAGGCTGCTGGATGAAGGAGACGTGGTAAAGGAATCTGAATCATCCTCTGGTGGCTTCTCAATGGAACCATCGAAGTAGAATGGCTTCTTGTGAACTCCAGAGTAGAGAGCTGATCTGTCGTCCAGGATCGGGGAGCTGGCAATTGGATGGTCCTCCACACCTGGAGAGGGAACAAGATGGGATGCATGATCTATATAGCTCTACCTTCTGTCTTAGAATCATTATTGTGTATTGGAAGTGGTAAAGGGGTTTAGGCAAAGAGGTTTAAGTGCCTTGCCCAGGGTCACACAGCTAGGAAGTGTCTGAGGGCAGATTTGAATGCAGGATCTGGCTCTCAATCCACTGAGTCACCAAGCTGCCCCCATACATCGCTTACAAATACATCTTCCAAATTCATTACCACTTGAGACTGTCTAGTTTTAAATTAAAGCAAAACATGGGCATCGCGATCCAGGGAGGGAATTCCAGTCACCATGGTAATCATATGCACTATTTTTCTTTCTGGGTGGCTGTTTTTGCTTTAAAACTTTGGACCTTATTTTCAGGTTGTGTCTCTCATTAGAATATAAGCTCTTTAAGAGCAAAGAATATTTTTGCCTGTCTTTATATCTCTTGCTCTTAGCACAGCGCCTGGTATATACCATATAATAAATTCTTCATTGAATGACTACTGGATCGTCTGCAAACTGTATTGTGCATAGCCAGCTAGCCTTAAATGCCAATTTCCCTCACTTACACTCTGACTCTTGCTCCTTTTTAACTCCATGCCTCAACATATGTTGAAAGTAAAAAAAAAAAAAAAAAAAAAAAAAAAATTACCTTACTATGTAATCAAACATATGGCTGAAAACAAAGCTTTCTGATAAGAGGAGGTTAAGTTATACTTTGCCCCTTTAATTATTTTGAATCTGGTCCTTTCTATTAAACTAAAAACAAATGATAGGTCAATTAAAAATTGTTATTTATAAACTACAAGACTAGCTATTATCAAATTACTGCTTAGAATTTAAAGATGATTTTCAGTCCTCACTGTGTCTTCAGAAGGTTGGCCTTAGAATCAATCCTCTCTCTAAATCATCCTTTTCCTCATCCTATATTCATTGATTGCTATTTTCGGTTGGTTGATGAAGGCCGGGGGGCTGATGCTGACTTTTAATTGAAAACTCGAGGCCGGAGCAGCTAAACATTTGAGAGGGAAAGGGTTGAGGGGAGGGAAAGAAGCACCATGAAGAGCTGTAACTAGCAAATGAAATAAATAAATGGTCTGTAGTTGACAAGCCAAACCCAAAGTACTGAGTACACTCAATGATCTCAGCCAAACGTTCCCATCAATACCAGTGAAGTGATTGAGTCAGAAGAGCATTCAAGGCACTGACATGCAATCAGCCATATCCAACATTCTTTTTGATTTCAAGGATTCCAGCTTGCATCCCTGCCCTAAGTGTTTGCCAGTGCCAGGTATTGAGTTAAGCCCCACAGAACCCAGTGGAAAGGTTTGGACTTGCTGGCAGGGGGTATGGGTTCACTTGAGTCCTTTCCTGTGTGTCTTATATGAACAGATGTAAGAAAAGAAGTAGGTCAAATCGTGGGTGTACTGAGCCTGGCTGTGTCCCTCTAATTACGCGAAGGAAATTTTCTAACACCACAGCTTTCCACCAGCTGAATTTTAAAGAGGAAAAAAGTAAAAAGCTTCTTGGAACAGAGGGATATGGCACTAAATATAACAGCCGGGAAAAGGGCATTGGTGAGAAACTGGACGTGGGAGTTAAAAGAGAAAAGCTTTCATTGGAGATGAGTGACCAAAATCATAACAAAGCTTTTAATTGTTAAAAGCCTTTTATCATTTTAAACACTAATATTTTAGCTAAGAATATGGTGTAAGATGAAATGTCACCACTGAATAAAACAAAAGAGAAGCCTTATAATAGTTGCCCAGGGAATGAGTTAAAGAAAAAAAGATCAACAACAAATGTGCCCATATGGAGGTCACAAGTTCTCTCTGACCTACAGCCCAGCTCTGTTTACAGTAATAATTGTTGAGGCAGATGGGATTGATTTTTGGAAATTTTGGTTTTCTGCAAACCTCAGGGTCCCTTTAACCAAGGGAGCACAAGTCTCAATTTTGTAGCTTCTTGGTATGATGGGAACCCTCTTCCCAGGGCTATTATTCAAAAAATTACAAGGAGATGGAACCCAGTGCAGCTTCCTTGCACAATGAGAAGACTAAACTACAGAAATTGAAATTAGGCTTCTGAATCTTCCAAACCAGGAAGGATAATAATATTTATATTTCCTCTCCAGGTTACCTGGTTGCTGAAACTGAGTGTCACTGAACCTCAGGGCTCCATCCTTAAGTTATGACAGGTATAATTTGCATCTTATTCTTCAAGAATTCTAGTTTAAGCTAACCTGGCCACCATGGGGACTTCCTAGAAAAAGGTATCTCTTGCCTCTGTGTCTTTGTATAGACCATCGTCACTGCCAGTCTCTTAGCATCCTTAGCTTTCTTCAAAGTTCAGTTTCAATACCACTTCTTACACAAGGTCTATTCTGATCCCCCAGACCCCTAGTTGCTAGAATCCTCTGCCTAAAAAGCTTGTATTTACTTAATGTATACAATATAAATGTGTTTGTATGCATTCATGTATGTTATAATTGTACATTTTATCTTGTTGTCATTCCCACAACAAAAGAAGAGACTGTTTCATTAGTCTTTAAAAACCTAGAGCTTAGCTACATCGAAGCCTCCAGATCCTATCTGGTTCTTTGGAAGTCACTCCTACCCACAAAAAGTTAATCCATTCAATTTGGGCACTTGGCTCTCAAGATGAACTATACTGAATGGTGAGTATGAAAGAGTGAAAACTTATTGTATTTTGCTGCCCCTAGGCTATGTTTTACCTCCCATTCAGCCATCCAGAAGATAAACAGTCTACCAAGTGCAAGTATTTTGCCATATGCTTGGATATACACTCTGCAGCCCCCAACAATCTCTACGTTTTGGTTTCGCTCTAGAAGCAGAAATCAAAACAACCTTACTATTCTTATTGGAAATGATATGACCACTGAATACACCACATGGCTCTATTCAACCCCTGTGATTCCCATAGCCAAAATTTCTTTTCCTAGATTCTATTCTCCTATGTGTGTTGCATCTCCCAGCTCCATTCTTGAGTCTGGATTGCTCCATCATTCACTAGCTGCCTTCTTACTCTGGAAGTTCCCTCTACTCATAGCTCCTTCTTTTCACTAATGAGGTCTTTCCTGAAATTCTATTTTGAGGAATTTCCCAGACCAGTCATTCCTCACTCCTCTCCTAATTCTTTAGATTTCATCACCATTTCTTCCCCCCACTCCCCTAATTTGCTTTTCAGCTCCCTTCCCCCCCCCCATCAGAATATAAATTCCTTGATGGTAGGGACTATTTTTCTTTTTGCTTGTATTATGTGTATCCTCAAGACTTACTATTGTGTCTGGCACTTAGTAAATGCTTAACAAATGTTTTTTGGCTTGACTAGCATGAAAACTCCTTCAGGGCAAAGATGATCACCTTTTTGTGTTTATATGCTAGTGTGCCTGATGTATCTTAATCATTAAATAAATATTTGCTCTTTGATTCCATTGAAGGAATGAATAAAATTGGGGTCCTCGTGGCTTCAGCCATATTTCTTTTTAGGGAGATGAAGCCATCATCAGGCGTGGGAGGGTGAGGGAGAGAGAGAGAGATAGATAAAGATTTTAGCCAGCTGTGAAGAGATACAGTTGAAACCTTAGAGACAGAAATAGGACAAAAGTACCATTTATAGAAAGGTGAATCAGTTTGGACTTAGCTCAGTCTAAAATGATCCAAGGGATATGGAGAAGCCAGGACTATGATGGTTGTCCCCTAAGATCTATGCTACTCTATAGAGGTCCTAAGACCAAAATCAAGGCTTCTTTAACTATAAGATTGCCTCATCACATGCTGTCTTGTATTTGATTCTGAAATCAGGTGGCAGGCATACGAGTATATCATCCAGAAATTCAACATCTGGTAAGTCAATCCAACTGAAATCTGGCAACCATAACCAAATTCAGCCATAATGGCTTGCTTGACATAAAGGTTCTATGCCCCTAAATGACTCCTTGCCTGAAATATTACCATCAGAAACTCAGGCATCTTTGGTATTACCTCTCCAATGCAAATATAATAGTGTTTAAAGAATAACTTGTGCATGTCCTTCTCCAAAGAAGCAGGACATAGTTGTATATATACATTTTTTTGTCAAATGATGCCTTTTCTAGGTGGGGAGGAACTTTAAACAAATTAATTTTTAAGTGCAAATATACTTTAGAAGGGGTACCATATTAATCAGTTACAATGATGAACACCATAATGAAAACACATTTATAGTTACTTTCTTATAAGGCCTGAAGATGTCAAGATACTGGGAAAATAGGAGTCTAATGAGTGGAGAAAGAAGGGGTACTTTGAAACATGGGACACTGAACTAGATAGTTTTAGATAATAATAATGATGATGATGATAATAATAGCAGCAATGATAATAGCAACTGATATTTCATTGTTTTATAATTTTCAGCTTTCAGCATCAGAGACAGCAGAAAAACATGAAACCAACAGAAATGGGAGAGTATCAATTTCATAATACCACCTGTAACCCAGAGACTTCTGTGAATAAATGCCATCTCCAAAGACCTAGACATCAGAGATAATTCAAATCTGTATCCCCAACTTTTGCCCCAGATGCTTATACTGAATAAGATATAGACATTCAGAAATACTTCAAGGATCTGTGATTTGAACTCTCTCCACCAACTCAGATGAAAACCTGTCTAAGACTTAACAGATAAATCTCAAGAGATCTGTCTCTAAAAACTCAGGCAGGTTAAGTGATCTGTCAGTAGTCGCACAACTAGTAAATGTCAGTTAGGATCTAGCATGGTGCATCTATCACTATCTATTGATAAGAGTAATGGATTTGGAAGATTCGGGTTTGATTCTCTGCTCATCCACTATTACCTGAGGGATACTGAGCAAGTGACTTAAACCCCCTAGGTCTTACTTTCTTTAATCTGTACAATGAGAAGTTTGGTCTAGGTGACTTCTAAAGTCCCCATCACTTTTAAGTGTCTAAACCCAAGGCCTTAAATCCAGAAATCTCTCCTTTATACCATGCTTATTCCAAACTTTATGTATATAATAAATCAAATGGAAGTTCATCTTGCTATAACCAATCAACATAAGCATTAGGATTCCTTATCATCTTGGCAAATCCATGTGTTAAAAGAGTTCTTCAAAGTTATCAGGAACCCTTGTATTTGCCTCTTCAATACAGGGTAGAATTCAAGATATTCTGTCAGAGCCATTCTCATGGTTCTTTTTTTGCCTATATGGTTCTTGGCTCAGGTGGAGACTCCTCTGTAATGTCAGTGTTGCAATAGGGCTCTTTTGAAGCATACCTGGGGCCTCTCCTCATCAATGTAATGGAACAAAGAGCTAGACTCCAATGGCTCTATGGCACCCTGTCACAATACAAACTGAAAAGGCAGCTTTGGGCTCATATAAACAACAGTTATTCTATTTGAAGCTATCTAGAGCAACTTTCAGGCCAATGAGGAACAGAGAAAGGACCATGTTTGTCATTTGCCTTTTAAATTAAACTCTGTCTCCTGATATATACATTTTTTTCCTCATCTTCCTCTTTTGCCTTTCAGAAACAATTGACTTAATCCAGTTAATCCTTAAGCAACAATATGTTCAAGTAAAAAAAAAAATACATAAAAGTAGGCTGAGGTTTAGAAATATTTCCTGCACCTAAATATAAATAATTCTAGGTGGCTATCAGAATAATACCTGCCCCATTGTGCAGGCTGATAGGAATGCAGTGAGAAGACCTAATTGTTAACTGTCACTTAGACTTGCCCCTATAGTTAAGATCTACATTGGGTCTAAAGCAACAAGAATTAAAAAACAAAAACAAAATTAATTTTTAAAATTAGTTCTATGCTTCTGAACCTGTCCATAAAAGCAAATCTCCTCTCTCTCAGGCTGTCTCCCCCTGATATACTCCCTCCCACATCCACCCTCTCTTTCTGCCTCTCCCTTCTTTCCCTTTCAAAATGTCTCTGGGGAATCTGAACCAAAATTATCAACAGGAAGCTTCATCCTATTCAGTAAACAGAAATTTCTTTTTCTCTTCTATTGGAGCTTCAGTTTTGTGCAATGAAAAAGCCTCACAAAGACAATGAAAACTATCAATTTGCTCTAAGTTTGCATCCTCGCCAAATAAAAACTTAAGCATCACATTTTAACAAGTTGAGGCACTAAAACTAAAACTGCCTTGTTTTGAAATATTAATGAACTGAACAACTAATCTCCTCATTTACCATACCTTCTCCAAACCAAAAACCTTATTTTTATATGATATCATTAAAAAAAATCTCACCAGGGCCCAAGCACTATAAATGTATACCAGCAATAGTCTAAAGGTCAGTACTTAACTTGCCAAAATCAAGCTTCAAACTATATTTGTTACAATGACAGAAGTTGATAGCTCTCTAATTTTTTTAACCCAATAACTCAGGGGGACAATAACATCCCTTTATAGGCTCATTAGAATTTGATGTCCTTAAAAGACCCATTTAACTGAAGCCTGAACTTGTTTAGTGGGCTTGCAAAAAACCCAAAAAAACCAAACCCACAAATCACACAGGGGAAATATCAAGGGGCACTAAAGATACTCCAATTATGCTGCCAACTAAAATTGTTGCTTAAGATGTGTCTGTTAAACCGAGATTGGAGTTCATTGGGAAAGAATCAAGGCCCATTCCTTTTTTCTTTATATTTCCCCTTACTCTGTTTTGATACCCAGTAAGAGCAATGTAATAAAGTATGAAGCAAATGGGGGAAAAAATGACAACATGCCAAACAAAGATAGCTCTTAAAAACAGAGACCATAAAGGCATCAATGTATATTGCATTATTAACATATCACATCACTAGGAGAATAGTAACCATGCCTCCTTTTGTCACCATCAAATTTAGGGTACCCTAAAAATTATACTTCTCAGACTAGTTTTGGAACACTGCTTAGCAACTTATAGACATACTTCTTTCCGTTAGCCCCTACCCAGGGGCTAACTTCTATTTGAAAACAGTCCTTTAAATTGAAAATCAAGTTACTTTGGAATAACTAGGGTATAGTTTGCTTTTTACCTTCAGTGCTGGGTTTTTTCATTTCTTCCACCCTAATGAGTTTCTTTCTCACTCTGCGAGTAGAGTTTACCAGCTTGTGTAACCTCTTAAACTTCACCGACTCCTCTGTTTCATCATCCGATTGTTCTCTTGACTGGCAAAGAAACAAAGGAAAAGTTAATCAAATAATTACTTCATGGCTTAATCCCAGTTTAACCCCAACCCACCACCAATCTGAATTTAGGCAGTTCTATGACAGAATCTGTTACCAAGTTAAAAAGTTCATTAAAGAAAAAAAATGAAAACAAAAAACAGATCATTGACTGGCTTTGCAAAGCCCCACCTACCATCTTAACGAGTAGTTCAGTGTAAAGTCAGGTCCTATGCCCCCAAATACACATTCTTGACCTCAGATTGCGTTTCATGCATTTAATCTCAACTACTCTCATGTCTGCTTTTAGAGTAACTCAGGCAGGACTCTCCTATCCAGGCTCTTCTTGTAATTCCAGTTATGCTGCTGTGGTTTGGGTCAGGCACTCATCTGTCTAGCCCGTCAGAACTAGCTGCTGAACGTGGTCACCAACTACTTCTCCCCAAATGAAAATCTGTTGACTTTTTCCAATCCTCCCAGAAAATCAAAACCAGCCGGGCAGGAAAGAGGAAGAGATGCGAAAGCCCTTGTATCCCATCTGTGAGGAACAACACCCTGCCACATTGCAGCCAGCCCTCGTCCCTCTCCAGTCCCTTTCTGAAGGCTAGCATGAGGACAGACCCAGCATTCCTCCGACAGTGACCAAGGGAAAATTCTGACCTTTTCCAGCTATACAGTACAGTCCATATTCCCCAGCATCCCATTTCGTTTCGCATCGGATCAAGTATGCTCAGTCCCAGCTGTTTTCCCTCAAGTATCAAACATTACAGAGACAAAAAAAATTCACTCTCCAGCAGCAGTGACACAAGCTAAAACAATCCTTTCCTTGTGAACGGGCTGAGGGCTTCATTTTCGAGCCAGCTCCCACATTCAATATGTTATTTCCTCTGTTCTATCTGCTCAGAAAGTTTAGGAAAAAAGAAAGGAGTTTCCCTCAAAATGACAGCAAAATCCTGGCCCCGGTGCACAGTGAGCATTCCAAGGCAGCAAAGGCAGAGCACAGCTGGACCAAGGCACGCAAACACAGGATACCTCACTGGTTTTGCCTGTGCTCCAGCCTACCTAATCCTTCACATCCTCCCCAAGCTGGCATCTTTACTCCAATTCCTTGCAAGTAACTCTTTCAACTCTTACTTTTCCATCTCAGCACAGCAAAAAGACTTTCAAAAAGTACAGTTTAAGAAGGCATGTGAGAAAACTGCACAATAATCTTATCATTACTAATCACATGGCTAACAACAAAAATATTTTGCAATTAGCAAAGAATGGTCTAGGAGACAATTAAACTTTTGTAAACAAAGGAGAGTGCAATTCAACTCTCTCACTGGCATCCCACATGACCAGGAATAAATCCCTTTCGACAATTAATCAATCATCATATTTATTGAGAGTGGTCCAACTATGAACAAACCACTGGTCTGGGAACAGATCTCAGTGTTTGGTGGTTATTTTGTCCTAAATTTCTACATCAGTGGAATGGGTGAATTTTGGATTACTATCAATCTCATAACTAACATTGAATTATATGACATCCTTATTGCAGACAATAGGTTCACCATCACTTAAAAATTTTAATTAAATTTTTTCCAGATTATATATTAATAAATGTTTAATATTTGTTTTCTGATATTTTGTAATCCATGTTTTCTCTCTCCCTCCCATCTGACCTCCCTCCTCAAGAAGGCAGGTAATGATATAGGTTGTACATATGTAATCATATATATTTCCCTGTTCATTGCTTAAGCACTAGAGAAAAAGTCACAGAGGAAATAAAGTGAAGAATGCTATGTTCCAATCTGCATTCATGGATATCCTTTTTCATCATGAGTCCCTTTGGAGTTGTCTTAGATCCTTGCTTTGTTGATAATAGTTAAAATTTTAACAAGCAGCAACATTAACTATTTTGGTTTCATATTTTATTTCCTTTATTCATCCTGGCTGAATTTGCTTATGGACAGTGAAATGGTCACAAAGTGGTTAACCAGAAGAGGATAGATTATTAACCTATAATCTGACTAATCAGCCCCTTAAGAATCTCGAGTTGCCTCAATCCTATATGAACTATCTAGACACTCTTTTCTACTAAATACAGAAGTTAAGTTCTTCTAATAGAGAAAAGCTCAGAACAATAAACCACAAACTCTCTAGAAACTGTATACGTCTATATGTGGAGTAAACATGTGAACTAGGTTTATCATATCTATTCAAAGTGAACCTGTACTAGTTTTGTTATGAATCGAGATACAGTCACTGATCATTCAAGGTGCTTATTGATGCAAGAGGACTTGTGATCTAGGTTTTTGGAGGATGAAGCAACAAAAGAAAAAAGAAATAGGATATAGAAAGACACACACACACAAATTTTGGTTCTTAAGACATAAAGCATCTGCTAGAATGGCATGCCATCACAGCAAAATCTCCAGGGGAGAAATCAAATATAGTTAAACCATGACAACAGATTTAATAGCAATGGCTGTTCTGAGGGCCTATTTTCCTACGCCCTGCTTCATTTTGTTGGAAAATAATATATTCCAGGTACTTGTTAATTGCTTTCACATGCTCCATCTATTTTTGAGAAACTTGAGCTCTTGAGGACTTTGAACCAATGCTATTTTTACTTTCCTAGAGAAAGAAGGTTCTGGAGGTATATGGCACACCAAGTCTCAACACAAGGCAGTCAAGAACTTTCTGTTGGAAACTAGACAAGATAGATCCAGCTGGAAATGCTCACTTATTGAACAGCTATCCAACTAGCCAATGGATTAAAAATTCTAAATGAAAGCAAAGTCATTAAAATGGGGGTGGGGGGGAGGGATTATTTCTGGAAAGGTCTCTCAACAGTTTACAAGTCACTTTGGCTCCAAAATAAATCTGAGGGATGCTCTTTAACAGCAAGGTGATGACTTCTCACTTCCTCCTTAGTAAAAACAATTTGATATCAGAAAATGAATGCTTGATTTAAAAAAAAAAATTTTTAGGAGTTGCCTTTGTGGGAAGAAAGAAATAAGGGAAGAAAGAAGGATGAAAGGAAAAGATAAAAAGAAAGTCAGATCTCCAGCTGTTTCAATAGTAAGACAATCCTGTAGAGGCAGCTAGGTATCTCAGTGGTTTGAGAGGTTCCAAGTTCAAATCTAACCTCAGCTACTTCCTAGCTGTGTGACTCTAAACAAGTCACCTAACCTCCAGCCCTTACTGCTCTTCTGCTTTGGAATCAATACAAGTAATGATTTTAAGTTGGAAAATAAGGTTTGTTGCTTTTTTTTTTTTAAACAATCCTATAAACATTTATTTACCTACTATATGCAAAGTACTCCATCTAGGAGTGAAGTACATATAAAGATAGTTATGACCAAATTCTCATCCAAGGTAAGACTACAGGTGATCTTTTCCATTGAGGAGAAAAGTACAGACCTCTAAATCCATACTGTTCAGTCATTTTTCACTTGTGTGTGACTCTTCATGACACCATTTAGGGTTTTCTTAACAAAGATACTAGAGAATTTCGCCATTTCTTTCTCCATTTCATTTTATAAACAAGGAAACTGAGGCAAATAGAGTTAAGTTCTTACCCAGGGTCACACAGATAGTAAGTATATGAGGCCAGATTTGAACTCAAAAGATGAATCTTCCTCATTTCAAGCCCAGTATCCTATCCACTTTGCCACCTAGCTATCCAATTGCATCAAAATGAGCATATGCCAGTAGGACTTACACATACTCTCAAAATATTGCCCATTTCTTATTGTGTCTCCTAATGTGGGAAATATATGACCACAGACAGGGGGAAAAATTTATCTATATAGAAAAGGTCCATTGAAAACTCTTCCTATACCAAGTAACTTTTTAGGGGGGGAAAAGAAAATCTGCAATGGATAATGAATGGCTTCCTGTTGGAAAAGTTTCATAAGAGTTGGAAAAAAAAACAATGCTTAAACTCCTATATATGTATACATGCATATTGCATGTATAATGGATACTATGTGGACAAGACATGTGCCATATAAAATCTCAATTACTGTAACTCAGGTTGATGAGGGTCAAGGCATAAGTTGACACAATGAAATCAAGGTTACTAAATGACCCTGAATTTTGCTGTTGTTCCATTCCTAAACTGTGAAAGTTCAGCATTGCTCTCTACTTCTTATCTTCTCAAAGAGCAACTTGCCTCTGCTAAATGATGAGAAAAAATGGATTTATAGCACTGTAAATAGAAACATAACTCCTTTCCAGCTTTGCTGCTGCAGATTTTTCCACCAGAAAGCCCATATGGCTCAACTTTTAATTATTTTGGCTAATGCTATATGTAGTAATTCTGTGGTGAACGCTTAAGTGTTTCATTTCTAGTTTCCATAGCAACATTACATCAGATTGCAGACAGCTGGCTCCACAGTTTTAAACCATAACAAATTGACCAAGCCAATACACAAAACTAGTTGCTTTAAAGAGATAGCATGCCATTCAAGGGGCCAGGGCGTTGAATGAGGAACCTAAGGGGCCGTTTTGGCAGGCGGAGGAGGGCGGAGCCTCCTTCCTCCTCAGCTTCATTTGGAACAAGTGCATCCTTAACACATCTGCAATGTTCTAATGGCAAAGACATCGAGCCAGCTTGGAGAACTTTTTATTACACAACCACATAAAGGACTACAGGGAAACAGGAACCAAATTAACAGCATCTGTAAAGGCTGAGGTTGGGAGGGCAGAATAAACTAAAAGTGGTCTCATCCTGCTAACTACTCAGCTCCGGCTTGTTGCTGCCGGTTGGTAACAGCGTCTTCACTCCAAGTGATGTTAAATGAGTCCTGCAACCACTTTGCCACAGAAAATGCCTTCTCCCAAACTAGGGGCATCAGCAGCTCCTCCAGTGTACATATATATATATATGTCTCTCTCTCTCTCTCTCTCTCTCTCTCTCTCTCTCTCTCTCTCTGTATATATATACATATCTCTCTCTGTGTATATATATATATATATATATATATATACATATCTCTCTGTGTGTATATATATATATATATATATATATACAGAGAGAGAGAGAGAGAGAGAGAGAGAGA
>NC_058133.1:409891898-409919906 GCF_016433145.1 Gracilinanus agilis | reverse complement strand
CTCTCTCTCTCTCTCTCTCTCTCCACACACACACACACACACACACACACACACACACACACACACACACACACACACTCTACTCTAAACCAGGTCTTCCCAACTCCAAGTCCAACAATCCAAAGGATAGAAAACTTCTATTTCTAAATGTGGTTGACAAAATAGTAGTGAAGACTCATCACTGAAGGCAAGCATATCTCTCAGGTTACTGCTCTAAGAAGCCTTTGAGAAGCTGAAAGTTAGAAAAGTGACCATATGGAACTGAAACAAGAGTTTCCAAAAGATTAAAAATATAAGGCAGTGGAAAGAATACCAAACTGTAAGACAGGGTCTGAGAGATTCTAAAGATGGGCTGTGTTACTTACTTTCTACCTGTGCAATCCTGGAGCCTGGGGGGTAGTGGGGGAGAGAACAAGTCACTTAATCTCTCTGGACTTCAATTTCCTCAATTTAAGATGAGAAGGCGAGAATAGTTGAGTTTATTAGTCCCTTTACTTCTAAATCTAGTAAAAGTATGGAAAAAAGTTCCAAATCACTAATAAGAGAAATGCACATCAAAAAACTGAGTTTGTAACAGTATCCAAATAACTCAGCCATACTTAAATTATCAAATATAATAAATATCAAAAATAGTACGATTTGTAAGAGCCACAGGAAAATGTGAATACTTGCAATTATTGGTTGAGCTGTGAAATGATTCAGTCACTGTGGAAATGAATTTGGAATTGTGCAAGAAATATTATTAAACTGTATCTATCTTTGAGCCAATGACTTTACTACTGGGCATATTCCAGAAGGTGGTAAATGAAAGAAAAAATCCGATATGAACAAAAAATACGTAGTTTTTGTAAAAGAAAACAAATAACTGGAAACAATGTTGGTGCTCTAGTGATTGGGTATTCAAATTGTGCCACATGAATGTCATAGAATATTACACTTAAAGGGATATCAAATGACACATTGAAAGGAGTATAGAAAACTTGTATGAAATGATGCAGTGAAAAAAGTGGAATGACATGAATAACATAATTAACTTTTTTTAAAAAATTATCTGAATTTGTATATTCTTTAATGTTAACATGAAGCAAAGAGACTCTCAATGAAGAATAACAGTTGCTCTGTAACTTCTTGTCTTAGAAAACTGTTTGGTGTGAAAAGGAAATTTCTCTTCCCCTCTTTTCACTATGTGCACCTGGCGCAAGTTTTGCGGCATGAACTGGGAAGCAAGAACTGTAACAGGGAAATCATTGGATAAATTTAGTCACAAGGGTAGAACAGCCAGAAAAATGGAGCAATGGCATCAAGTGTATCAGGAGACAAGGAGGGCAAGATGATCTTCCCAGGACTGACCCCCTGGATGGTACAGACGAAATGGAAAGCAATGGTTGGTTCCTGAGATGTCATGTGTTAGTAGGTGAAGATTAAGCTGGATAAACTGAGGCAGGAGGGTAGCTCCTACTTTATGGACTTCCATGTTTCCTGGTGACTGCTCTCCTCAGTGTCAGTGTCCAAAATGGCAGCCACAGATTAAAAAGCTAAGTACCTTCATACCTCTCTTCTATTTTCCCCTCTTCTTCCTACTACTATTTTTGATTTAATAAAGTTATTAATCTACAATCAGTCTCTTAAATTTAATTCTTACATTGAGACACTAAGAGATTAAGTTACTTGCCTGTATTATATGTCAGGAGTGGGACTTGAACTCAAGTCATCCTGACTCCCAGCAATACTCTAACTACGAAATATCATAGAACATGCTGTTGTATTGTCATACAATGGCTGATTATATGAATGAAGATAACATTAAAAATAAAACCAAGAGAAGCCAAATTAAGCACAATGGTAAGTATTGGTTCTAAGTGACTGATGTTAGAACGTAGTTCCTTAAGATTGCTGTAGCTTTTGTTGTTGTTATAAGAGAAGGTACTAGGCAAGGTAAAGTGGGAAGTAGTTTGGATGTTAAAAAATGCATTAATAAAATATTTTTAAAATAAAACCCAAGGAATTTCATGTTGTGTCTGTTTAAGTAAAGTATTAGTCAAATATACCAAGCCAAAGACTAAGTATTAGTCAAACTCTCAACTAAGGAATGGCTATACAAAACAGCATCAGTAAACAAAAGTAAAAACAGAGAAGTGGGAAGATAGGTAGCAGCAATATATCGATGACCTTAATATTCCCTACATTCCCAGTAATTTCTCTTATTAGCCAAAAGAAAATACAATCCTAAGCAGAGATATTAAGCTGACCTTTCCTGGTGTTTTTATCTTTGGTAAATAGCATGTGATATCAATCAACAATCTCCTTATGGTCTTCCTTTTCTGCTCCAAGATCAATTTCATAATCTCTCCAACAAGCCTAATCTCCAGCGGTCCAAAGAATGATTTCCCATCCAAGGTCACTCCCTGCCATGGGGGTAATACATTGGCTTTTGCTTCACTCCATAACCAGGTCTCCAAAATTTTGGAATGTTACAGTTTTCCCAAACTGATTCATCAGTAGTATAGCATACTACTCCGGCAAGAGCTTTCTGGGAACAGTAATGGGATTAATGTATGATGCTCAATGTTTATAAGAAAATGTTTATAAGAAAAATTAGTCTCACCATTTAAGTAAATTAGTATTGCTGAAAACGTGTTTATGACTTGCCAGAAGTAACTATACAAAATCTGAAACACATTGTGTTTTTTTTTTTTCACAAAGAAGTCAGGAAAGGATTCAAGTCTGTTTAGCAAGAAATATTTTGCTCATTAGCTGGTGACATCATTGCCCTCTGAAATCAGAGGGAGATTTTTTTGTTAGCTGTATGGAAAAAAGATGAGATTCCATTCTTCTCCCAGGGGTGCAGTGTTAACTCTGAAACAATCTCTTAGGCAGTTTCAAAGTTTAACTACTTATAGCAAAATCTAAAAGAAGACATAGGAAATAACTATAATCTCCATCAGGAAAGAGCTTGCCACCCTGAATACATTTATGGCACATTTATAATATTAACCATAAAACCAAAAGAATAAATAGATTTGCACCAAGTTACATATAGCAATAATGCCTTCTGTCCACTTGAACTCATAGGCCTTCAATGTTTTATCCTCTCAATAAGATTGTTCCTCTATTCTCGTAAGGGATAAGTCAAAAAATAAAAATGTTGATCTTGAGAGCTCCCTTAGGTGCCATGTAAAGTCTTAGAAAGCCAATTATTTTAAATGAGGCTTTGAAAGTAGTCCCCAACCCCCTATGCTTTCAGAAGCCCTGTGGTGAAGAACCACATCCTATAACCTCAATGGTATCAGATTCTGTCCAATTCACAACTCTCTCCTGATATGTTTGAGTGTGTGATGGCCTTCCCATCATTTGTCAATGGGATGCACAAGCAATCAAAATGCTAAAACAAAATATCCTCTCTCTCTCTCTCTCTCTCTCTCTCTCTCTCTCTCTCTCTCTCTCCCCACCTTCCTCCCCCACCCCAAATGACAAGTTTGATTGCCCTATTTGCCATATGGATATCTTTGAAAATTATGCTGAATGGAAGTCAGGAAACCTGTACAACTCTTTCCTTAGATGCTTATTAGCTGTACAATCATGAACAAGTCAACCACTCTGCAACTCAGTTTTCTTACCTACAAAATGGTAAGCATAATAATATCTAACTCACAAGGTTGTTGTGAGGAAAGGATTCTTGCCAACCTTAAAAGTGCTATATAAATGTTGTCATTATTATTATTCCTAAGAGAAGAAAGTGACAAATTCTAGCACTGTACTACCATGGAAAAAAGAATGATTCAGAATGCGGCTGCCAAGTGGGGCAATTACAGCACAAGCAGCGTTTGAAGTTCTTCATTTCTGATGATGAAGGTTTTGTCCCAGAAGCAATAAGTCTCAGAGGGGACTGGGTGGTGGTAGGGAAGCCACATTACTTTTATGACCTCCCTGACTGGCTGATTCATTGAATAGGCATGATGGGCTACCCAGATGATGCTGTTAAATATCCTTGTCTAGCCAAAAGTAGATGTGGAAAAATGGAAATTGAACAGTGCTAAATGGCAGCCAGGGGCAAGATGCATCCACAAAGCTCACTTCTATAAAGCAATCTCCTTTTGTACCTTCAAAACAGTAGTAGTCATTTGTCACACAGATAGTAAAGAGGATTGAATAATAATTTACAATGTTCTGGTCTAGGATCCTTTCCTTGCCTTTAATAAAATTCCCTGAAATGCTTCCAGGATTAGTACTAAGTAAGTTTAATGGAAATTTAAAACTCGGTTCTTAAGAAGCACAATGTTAATTCTTATTTAGAATCAGAATCTCATTTAAAACTCTAAAGGATCATAAAATAGAATTGTAACAGAGCTGGAAGAACCTTCAGAGATATCTAGTTTAATACTATCATTTTACAGTTGGAGAAACTGAAGCTCAGAGAAGTTACATGATGAGCACATGGTCATGCACTGGCATAACCAGAACTGGAATATCTGCTTTTTAATTCCTCAATATAATAATCTTTCCAATAATCATAGCTGTTTTATAGGAAGTAAAAATATTTTTGTGGGCAGAAGCATGTACTTGATGTACAATTTAAAAAAATTAAATGTTTTTAATCCAGTCTTTAAGACTCTTAGTTCTAGTGGAGGTGGCAGTCTGACATGTGTCCAGGTAATATGAGTACAATTGAGTACAAGAGAAATCTAAGCAAAGTGTTCTAAGAAAAATTTGAAGAGAGAAAAAACACTTTCATCTTGGGAAGACAAAGGATGATTCACAGAACTGACAACTGAGTTCAGGCTTTAAAAAAGGAAATTAATTTAATGGGTAAAGTGAAAGAGCCAAAGAAATTCAGTTGTAGAGAATGACCCCACAAATACCCAGATATAAGAGATGGTGGTTCAAGGTCAGGTAATAGTTTGGCTGTTTTTTGAAAACTAATTGGGTTAAAAACGTTTTTTTCAAGGACAAAGGTCCTCAGTATACTTCTAGCACATGAGTCAATGCAGATAGGTCTAGAGAGTAATATATGCCTTGCTCTCTCCCTCATAAAAAGTAAAATTCATCATAATTTAAAAATATGTCCATATGGCAAATAGAGCAATCAAACTTGTCTTGTCAGTTGTCTATGTAACTTATATACCAAATCCTTACGTAAGAAATCTAATACAAAAATTTCCTGCTCCCTCCACCCCAGGCTGTCAACTACTCCTTTTTTATATAGGTGCATTAATTTAGTTTGTAAAGCTTTTTATTTCCATGCAATTAAAATTATGTTTTATCTTTTCTAAATGCCTCTATTCCTTATTTAGTTAAGAATTCATCTCCTACCACAGTTGTGAAAGATTTATGATCTACTTCTATTTTTTATACTATGATTTTTAATACGAAGGTTATATATCCATTTTTGAATCTATTGTAGAACACAATGTAAAATGTTCATCTAAGCCTGATTTCTGTTAAACTACTTTCTAGTTTTTCTGGCATTTGTTATCAAAATTGGAGTTTAGTCTTATTTTTTTGTTTCTTAAGTTATTTATCCTTTCAGGGTTATCTTTTAGTTGAATCCCACTGTTCCCAGTTAATCCTTTGTCTAGTCTTTCCATTGATCCACTTCTCTATTTTTAAAACAATACCAAATGGTTTTTGTGATTGCTACTTTATCATATAGTTTGAGGGTGGAAAATGCTACTCTTCCTTTGTTCTTACTCATTTTCATTTTCATTCCCTCTTCAATTATTTTGTTTTTCCAAATTTTCTTAATATCTAAATGGTTCTGTAAAATATCCCTTTGATTATTTAACTAGTCTAGCATTAAAATGAAAAATTAAGCTTGAGATTGTTATTTTCATTACATATATTTTTATATTTCATTTGTATGAGCCATGAGCATTGAGTATCCTCTAGCTATTTCAGTTGTTCTTTTTCTCTTTAAAGAGTATTTTGTTATTGGTGAAGGTGTAAATCAGGACAACAGTTTTGGAAAATAATTTGGAACTTTGCAAATAAAGCAACTGAAATGTCCACATCCTTTGAAACAGCTTTGAATCCACCACAACACACTGATAGGAGTTCATAGATAAGGAAAAAAGTTTCCAGATATGCCAAAATATTTATAGTAACATTTTTTGTGGTGGCAAAGATTTGGAAACACAAATGTTTATCAGTTGGGGAATAGCTAAACAAATCATAGTACATAATGTAATGAAACATTATTGTGCTTTTAGAAAGGACAAAAATGATAAATACAGAGAAATATGAAACGATTCACATGAGCTGATGTAGGATGAAGTAAGCAAAATAAAATGATAACAATATAAACAATGACTAAAACAATTTAAATTGAAAGAACAGGCAACAAATACTATTTGAATAAAACTATGTTTATTTAGTTAGTTTTTAATAAATTAGGATCATAAATCTAGAAGTTGAAGGGACCTTGAAGATCATCTACTAAACCTTTCATGTTATGGATAAGGAATCTGAAACCCAAGGAGGTTAATTTATTTATTCAATATTACAAAGATAGTATGTATAGTAGCTGACATAGCACTTTAAGAAATACAACGTATTTGACTTATTTCATATGATTCTCGCTATAAAGACATTAATTATTCCCATTTCATAAATCAAGAAACAGGTCTCTCTGAGGAAAATGTCCATAAAGACTATCTCTTTATCCTTATGTAAGGAAGAATTAAAAATAGAATTCAAACCCAATTGTCTTAGCACTCTTTCTACTCAGGCAGACTAACACACTTTCTCTCTCTCTCTCTCTCTCTCTCTCTCTCTCTCTCACCCCCTTCCCTCTTTACCTTTAGCCATAAATTACTGAGCAAGAAATTTGTAGCTTTTAATACTATTAAAGTTCTGTGATATTCACAGACAAATCAGTGTCTTTTTAGTTTCAAAATCATTACATTATATAAAATGAGAACAATTTATTTCCTTCCCACCCCCAGTCAAACAATATAGATTCTAAGAAATTACCCATAATGACCTGAAACATCAGCTGGAGGTTTCAAGCACATATTAAAAGGCTCGAATCAAGAAAATACTTTTTTCAAAAGTGGGTGCATTTAACTGCTGCTATAACTATTCCAAAGCTACAGGGCATACTTGCACTTGGGCAAATTATTACTGTGCATTTTCAATCTCCTTTTATCCTGCCTAAATTAGTATAATGAGTAAGAAAGTCCTCAACCGAATGTCCAATGAGTAAATGGTACAAATGCTGATCTTAGCCTCCTAAATTTATGGTTTAGCGTCATAAGTTATGAGTCCTTCACAAGGAAACAATGTCTTAGCTACAAATCAGACTAAAAAATGTGATGATGTGATGAGCACATTGTCCCTAAAGAAGAAATAAAAAGCCACGTGTGTAGGGTTATAAAAAGTTTTAAAATCCTTCAGAAAAAAGAAATCCAAACAAAAAAAATCAGAAGAAATGAAAGGACAGTTTCTACGGAAATATCATTGTTCTTCTAAGATTCCATTTTCTTTGGAAGTTTGCTCCTATTAAGAAATGCAATGACAAAAAGAACATAAAGGCAGCAGAAACAAATTGGAAATTATTCTGGGCAGTGCAGTATGGTACAAGGAGAGGAGTATTGGGCTTGGAGTCAGAAAAGCAGCGTTCTACTCCCAACTCTGTTATCTACCAGTTAGTATGACCTATACTATACTAAGCTCTTTTGACCCAGTGGGTATCCTTTAGCTATAAAATGCAAATACAAGTTGTCTGTAGTTACTAGGACTTTGGTGAGGCTCAACCTACATTCTAGACCTAATATTTAACTATGCCTGAAATGTGAAAAGTGCAATCTAAATTTTATATCTTTTGGTCTCCACAAGGACATTATGAGGCAAGTCCTTTGATTGTCCCATTCACAAATGAGGAAACTGAGGTAGAAAGAGGTTAAGTGACTTGCCCAGGGTCACACAGCTAACAAGTATCTGAGATAGGATTTTAATTCAGAATCCATTACATAAATGTAAACTTTCATCATTGTTATTATGTATGATACCATCTTAAGTGCTTCAGCACAAGAATGATCTCCCATAATGTTGAAAAACTTTCCATTTTTGTTAAGAGCATTCTGAAATTGGAGAAACATTTGCCAGTTATTTCCCTTGTCAGAAAAAAAAGAGCCATCTCATTTGTTGGTCTGCCTATATGAGTAAACTAAGTGAAATCTTTCTATTTTCAATAGCTCTTCTTTTACATGTAAACTTGCACTATATTTTAAGCTCTGTACATTCCTACTGAGATCTAAATTTGAGAGCACACAACTTCACGAAATCTAAAGTCTAAAACATAAAGAAATTTCAAAGAGGAAACTTTTCTTGATATTTAAGTCTGAGCAATTACCTTCTAGTTTATCCTTTTGAGATCAGAATAATTTTCATTTTTTTAAAGCAGTAAAAGGATTGATCTTCTAACACAGGGGTCTGGCAACGTACGGCTCTTGAGCCATATCCGGCTCTTCTGAGGGCCAGATATGGCTCTTTCAGCAGGAGCCATAAAGTCCATTTTTTTTCAGGTGCTGTTACAGGAGCCGCACTGTGAGCACTGTATGGCTCTGACGAAATTACATTTTAAAAAATGTGGCGTTTATGGCTCTCACGGCCAAAAAGGTTGCCGACCCCTGCTCTAACAGCAGCACATGGCAGCTCTGTTCCCTGAGTGAATCACTGTTCAGGCTGTTGAGTAAGCTTCAGTGAACTATTAGTGGGCTGACTATCAACAGTCTAATAAAACAATTAAATGACCATCAGTCACTTTTCCATTATAAAAATAAAGTTATTCACCACAAGGACAATTGAGAAATTACTAAATGTTCAAGTGATTCTTGTTCTCTATTAGCTTCATTTAGAGGTAGAATTATTAAATGACCTTTTAGAAGTATCCTAGTTAGGATAATAGCAGAGGTAACCAAAAAGTTTACTTAAAAAACGTAAATCTTTATCCTTAGCTATGACATTGATACAAATCACTGAGGTAGATGGAATGGATCATCCAAAAAAAAAAAAAAGAATTCAGTCTTTTGACTGATATATCCTATATGTAGTTTGTTTATACACATTTCCTTGTTAGTTGTCTCTCCCATTAGGTTGGGGACCTCCCTAGGAAGGGGCT
Source organism: Gracilinanus agilis (assembly GCF_016433145.1). NCBI lineage: Eukaryota > Metazoa > Chordata > Mammalia > Didelphimorphia > Didelphidae > Gracilinanus > Gracilinanus agilis. Next base: position 409,910,788 of record NC_058133.1, on the reverse strand, counting down.
GTCTTTTGCCTCTTTTTGTATCCTCAATGTCTGGCACACAATGAATGTTTACTTACCATTTAGTATAAGTAAAGATAGCTTTTGGTTTAAATGTTTAGCAAGCTCCAAAATCTTATTATAATATTACTCAGTGGTGCAAAAGATATCTTATTATGGGATCTTTTTAATGAAACCTTGAAAGACCTTGTTTAAGGAAAAAGATTAAATATCATTGTGATATAAAAGAACTGAGGTCTAGGGTCATCTTCTATCTCGTACCTGATAGACAATGTTTGAGGATCAGTTCCCTACATGGTTCTCCCATGTACCTTGACAATGGTACAATGGTAAATTGTTAAGAAATACAGAGAGAGAGAGAGAGAGAGAGAGAGAGAGAGAGAGAGAGAGAGAGAGAGAGAGCGAGGGATTGAACAGATGACATTTTTAATATAAGACATTCCCAAAGCCAATCAATTGACCAATCTTATCACAGTATCTCCTCTCCATTCATACAACCGGGAGCCCAGCTCACACCCTTATCACCACTGGTCAAGAGGACTACATTAACTCCTTAACTAGTGTCTCTATCTCAAATCTCTCCCCCCTCCAATTCTACTTCTAGCCAGTCAGAGTGAATTTGAATCTGACCATGGCATTTTCCTACTTGATTTAGACTTTTATTTTTGCCTTACTATCCCCAGAGCCTAGAAACAGCACAGGAAAAATGTCAGTTGTATAGTAAAAGTTTGTTATTTAATTAATTTATAACAGAGAACATAATTTTGACATTTTATCCAAGAAACAAAAGACAAAAACAAAGAAGCGCAAAGGAGACAAATTTAACAGGAGAATGTCTTTTCTAAAAATGGACTATCCACAGACTTACCTCCTACTCCTTTGTCAAAAGTAGGTGACTTTTTGTTTTGAAAATAAACTTAATATATTATCATACATTTAATGTCAGAAAAAGGCCAGGAATGACTGTATGGATCTAGACCAGAAGCTGGGAGGACTTGTGTTCAAATCTGACCTCAGACTCTTACCTTTGTGACCCTGGGCAAGTCATTTAAACCCAAATACTTAACCCTTGTTGCTCTTCTGTCTTATAACCTAGAAGGTTAGAGTATTAAAAAGAAAAAAAAAAAAAAAGAAAAGGAAAAGACCCAATTAATCATCTAATCTAAAACTTTTATTTTACAAGTGAGGAAAAGGAGGCTCAGAAAGGTTAGATAATTTACCCAGAGCCCTATGGATAGTTAAGTAACAGAACTAAGATTTTAAATTCAGGTCTTACTCCCTATTTCTCTCTCCTTTCAGATCCTTTTCAATTATACCATCCTTCTTCTTATGGTTAATACAATACATAAGTACCTTTCAGAGACTTAACAAGGAATCAAGATAATTCCATAACATGACAACAAAAAACATTTAGAAAAATTCAAGATTCTAACTATAGAAGGTTACCATTAACTAAACACCAACAGAGGGCAGATGCTCCCTGGGCAGCAGGAAAAAAGCTATTTTTCATAGTTGTCTTTAGGACTTAACTCCCTAGAGAAGCAGAAATGTGAATATAGATTTATTGTTAGACAGCACACAATTATCTAATGTCAATGATGGGGGTTAGGGTCAGAGAAGAAATCAATGTAAATTAAATCTCCAAGCACAACATGTATCAATATATGCATTGAGACATGGTGACAAAGGCTTTCTTGGTTCCTGAACTTAGATGAGTTGATGAATACTTTCTAAAGACAGTCAACTATTTAAAGCACAGTATCATCATAGTATGAGACAGGAAATTTCAAAGATCTGGGCTCTGAAGAGTACAGCCTTCAAGGGTCTCTTCTGTGACTCAAGCAAGATAAAAAGCAATGTGGATTAACTAAAAATTAATTGGCAATAAAGTAGAGAAGAGCTGCAGTTGTGAGGAGGAAAAAAAATTTTTTTTAAGGTTAGGGCTCTTGATAAACTTAAATAATGATGAAAAGGAAAACCAACAAAAATTGGAAAAAAAAACAAAAACAAAGAAAATAAAACAAAACAAAAAAACAGACTGGGGTCGTGATTGAAAAGTTATAAGGAAGCCTCATATCCATAAGAAAAAGAACAGATTTCAAGCAAACTCTTGACTTGGGTGGCCAGTTTTCTTTTCTGAACATGATGATTTAAAGCATGTGTGGATGAGTGCACACTGTTGTGCACAGGTATACAGGCAGGTGTGCCCTAGGAAGTTTAATTAAAATAATGTTGTGCCCTGTAGTAACAATGAAGGATATTGGCTTTAGACATTCTTCTTCTTTCTTTTCCTCCAGTTTTAGTGCTACATTTCTCAGGGGAAAAAGGATTCTCTCACTAGCACCATTGGTCTGTTATAGCAAGACTATAAAAAATATAAACTAAGATTTAAATAATGAAAAATTTGTAATAATTAAATTTAAAATGGCTGAGATTTGTCTTTGTACCAGACGATCAATTTGCATTTCTTAAGGGTCTATGGCGTGTTGGGTGTTATATTAAGCATTGGGGATATAAAGGCAAGAGTATGAGTTCTCAAGGAACTCACAGTCTAAAGCAGGAGAAATTATGTAAACTATATACAAGCAAGATAAAGGGAGGATAAATAGGGGGTAGTATCACAAGTAAGGCACTAGGAGAACTGGGAAAGTAGAAAGTCAGACTTTAGCAAAGATTTCCCTGTCTGAAGGTCAAGGAAACCATAAGGCAGAGATGAGAAAGCAGAGCTTTCCAAGTCTGAGATGGCCAGTGACAATACTCAGGAGTCTGGTGATGGAAGAGTATGGAAGCCAGTGTTACTAGATTTCAGACTCTATGGAAAGGGAGAAAGGAAACAGGAAAGGTCCATTAGTGACTACATTATGAAATACTTTGAAAGCCAAACAGAGTATTTTGTAATTGATCCTGAAGATGAGAGGGAATCACTCGAATTTATTGAGTAGAGGTGACAGAGTAAAATCAGTACTTTAAAAAGATCATTTTGGTAGCAGAATGAAAGAAAGACTGGAATGGGAAAAGCCTTGAGGCAGGGAGACCAAGGAATAGGCACCTGAGCTTACACACCAAGATGGTGGCAGTGTCAGAGTAGAGAGGCATCTAGATGAGATCTTAAGAAGATAGAAGCAACAAGACTTGACTGCTGATTGGCTAAGTGGGGTGAGAGAGTGAGGAGTAAAGAATAACACAAAACCCAAGCTGTAAGCCTGGATAATTGGAAATTAACAATAATTAAAGAGAAATTAGGAAAACAAAAGGGTTAAGAAGGGGAAAGAAATGAATTCCATTTTGAACTTAAGAAGTATTTGCTGAATGAATAATAAAAAATACTTTTCACAGATGTATTCACAAGTACATGTTGAATAACTTAAAAATACTTTTGAACTTTTTACTGAATGAGATTAGCCTTCATCCCAGGAGCCTGAATTAGTGATGTTTTATTGAAAATCTTCTCTTAGCAGGGACAAAGGCTAAGAGCTGCTGGGTCTACAATTAAGACAAGGTCACCTGTATGGATACTAGGAGATCAGAATTAAAAGCCCCATGATGGACATTCTCACCCTTGTTTTCTTTCTTTAGTCAGATATGATTGTTATTAGTCTTAATTACTATACTTGCCTGACATTATTATTATTTTTTAAATTCTGAATTTACAGTATGTTATATTTTGAGGTTCAGGATTAAATGATCCAACAAGCACATTGAAAATGATGGACACATTAATCTGATTGCTTTCAGTCCTGGGATGCCTTTTAAGCTAGTACCTGGCACATTTGTTTTTACAAATGGTTAGGTCTTAGTCTCTTGTACCTAAGGAGAACCAGTGAGAACTTTTGAGTTAGTATCATACAGCAACAAAAGCCAAAGTACTCCGGTGAAGCATGTATAGGAAAACTGGGTAGCTTATGATGTCCTCTGACAAACTACTATTCATATTCCAAAACAGAAGGAAAATACTGAGTTAGGCTACAGCAAAAAGGGCACAAAAGAAATATTACATATTCCAAACATAGCATAATGGCTGGAATTCTATCAGCAAATATCATCATTTTTCTGTGAATTATTCTAGACATTCTGGAGCTAATATGCCCCCAAAGTCACCAATGTGGATACCCTTTGACCTAAAGATATGGCTACTAAGTCTATATCCCCAAAAGGATCAGAGAAAGAAAAGGGTCATATGAAAAAATATGTTTAGAGTAGATTCTCTCTTCTTGCAAATAACAGAGAACTGGAAGCTAAAGGAATCCTTTTCAACTTGGGAATGACTAAAGAAATTATATTATATGAATGTAATAGAATATTGTTATAGCTTAAGAAAACATTAATGGGACAGTTTCAGAGGAATTCGAAAACATGTGTGAACTGATATATAGTAAAGTGAACAGAACCAAGAGAATATTATCCATACAATTTTGAAAGACTTAAGAACTCTGATCAATGCAATGATGGATCCATAATTTGAAAGAAGCAATTTTGAAACAAACTATATACCTCCTAATGAAAGAGGTGATCGAGTCAAGATGCAGAATTGGACATATGTTTTATATATAGCCAATATGGGGATGTTTGCTTAACTATATATGTTTGTTACAAGTATTCAAGTGGGAGAAAATGAAAAGGAAAGAAAAGAAATGCTTATTAATTTCAAAAGGTAAAAATAAAATTACATAAAAAGAATAATTTCATACAGTTGAAAAGGGAAGCTTGAGGATACTTCCTAGCTGTGTGATCCTGGACAAGTCACTTAAGCACATTTATCCAGCCCTTGCCCTTCTTAAGAGTTTTACCTAAGATAGAAGGTAAAGGGGGCAGTTAGATGACTCTATAGATTGAGAGCCAGGTTTAGTGATGGGAGATCCTTAGATCAAATCTGACCTCAGATACTTCCTAGTTGTATGACTCCAGGCAAGTCACTTAACCACCACTGCCTAGCCATTACCACCCTTCTGCCTTGGAACCAATACATGGTATTGATTCTACATTGGAAGGTAGGGTTTTTTTTTTTTTTTTTAAAAGCTGGAAGTCATTCTAAGATCTTGAGCAATTCCCAATTTATTCAAGCCTCATCTTCCTCATCTGCAAGATAAAGGGGTTATACTTCCAGCTCTACATTCTGTGACCCTATAAAGAAAATCCAAATTATCAATGTTAGGCAAATGTTCCTCGTTATGATTTAACTATAAGTTTTCTACTAAAGAAATGGAAGTAAATAAATAACAGTAGAAACCTAGTAGCTAAATAAGCAAAAGTCTAGGTGACATATAGCTATTATTTCTTCCTTTTCAAGTGAGAGAATTCATGATCCTCCATTCAAGTCTAATGGGAAAACAAGGGAATAACTTTTATCTTCCCCAGGGGCACTAGAACATATTGCAGTTTAGATTTTTTTTTTTTTAATGGCGAGAAGTCAAGATGGTGAATAGTACAGTGATATATAAGACAATGTTTCTAAACTGATGGAACTTACAGTATGTTAGGGAGACGACAAGTCCATAAATAAGTCTAATGTTAAGACATGCCTTAAAACAGGTACAAATATTGGTAAAGAAGATGCACAACACATCCAACTATAAGGAAGATGGAACATTTCAGTAAGAATGTGTAGTTTAAGCTAAGTTCTAGAATGAAAGATAGGATTTAAATGGGTAGAACTGGGAGGCAGAACATTATTTGTGAAGAGAACAGCATGAACAAAAATATAAAGGTGGGAAAGCAAGTTGGTGAAATAGGTAAACATGCAGAAGAGTTGTAGAAGTTTAGAATGAAAAAGTAAATTGATACCAGATCACAAGGGACCAAAAATGGTAGAGTGAAGAGGCTGAATTTTACTCAATGGAGACCCACTGAAGGATTCAGAGTATTAGAATGACATGAGTGAAAATGTGCTCTTCCAAAACAATTAATCTGGCCACATAAAGAATGGAGTAGAGGAAGGCTGAGGTTAGCCAGGTAATAAACATTTATTAAGCAACTATTATGTGCCAGGGACTATGCTAAATACTGGGGATACAAAGAAAGGTAAAAGATAATTGCTGCTCTTAGGGACCTCACAAATGGCAACGGCAACATGCAAACAACTATTTACAAATAAGATGAATTGGAAATAATCAAATGGATTAATTAGAATTAGGGAGGATTGGTAAAAGCTTCCTGTTAAAGGTGAGAGTTAAGCTTGACTTGAAGGAACCCACAAAAGCCAAGATAAAGGAGGAAGAGCATTCTAGGCATGGAATATATAATATGAAGAATAATAAAAAAGCCAGTATATTAGTGTCAAAGAAATCAGGAGAGCAGACAATACTGAAAATAAGCTGGTTCACAGTAGCAAGCATTACAAAATTAGAGAATTGATTCTAAGTATCAGTTCCAAGGTAGAAGAGTGGTAAAGACTAGGCAAATGGAGTCAAGTGATTTGCCTAGAGACATGCAGTTAGGAAGTATATATGGCCAAATTTGAACTTAGGACCTCCCATCTCCATGCCTGGCTCTCTATCCACAGAACCACTTTGCTATACCTATGATATTGGTTTCTGTAGGGTGGGTTGGAACAAAATTGAATATGTTATGAAGAGGTAGGGACAAAGAATGTATACACTAGCCTATAGGTAGGTAGTGGGGCAACTTGGTGGTATAATAGCTGGAGTGTCAGGCCTCAAGTCAGGAAGACTCTTCTTGAGTTTAAAACTGACCTCAGATACCTCCTCGCTATGTAGTCTTGGTCAAGTCACTGAAACGTGTGTGCCTCAGTTTCCTCATCTGTAATATAAGTTGGAGAAGGAAAAGGCAAACCATTCCAAAATCTTTGCCAAGAAAATTCCAAATAGGGTCACCAAGAGTTGAATACAAATGAAATGGCTCAACAACAGCAACTAGGTAGTAAAGGAAATGTAAGAGGTATAAGAATAACTTAAGGGAGAAAAACAGAGTAGAGGGAAAGAAATTCTGAATATGGCTACATATATCTGATGGTAGAAAATCAAGAGCCAATCAATGCTGACGGAGAAAATGAGGATGCAAAAAAGAGTGGCAATGTTCACTACAGCAAGGTCTTCCAAGAGGTGAAAATACAGATCTACCTCTCAGGTGAAGAGTTAAATTTTGGTAAGGAAGAAGGATACTTATTGTGACACAGGAAAGAAAGGATGGATGAATATGAGAATTTCTAAGATGGGAAAAGGGATATTGAGGGAGCTCACACTGTGTAGCTTCAAACTTTTCAAAAAAGGATTAAGATCATCCACTAAGAGTGATAGGGGTGGAGGGCAGCTAGGTGATTCAATGGATAGAGGCAGTCCTAGAGATGACAGGAGGTCCTGGGTTCAGATCTGACCTCAGACACTGCCTAGCTCTGTGACCCTGGACAAGTCACTTAGCCTTCATTGTCTGACGCTTACTGCTCCTCTACCTTAGAATCAATACACAGTACTGATTCTAAGATGGAAGAGAAGGACTTAAAAAAAAAAAAGTGATAGTGACGGGGTTGGGGAAGAAATATGTATTTGAGTTTGAAAAGAGCAGAAAAAGTTTAATAGAATCATTGCTGGGCAATTTCATATAGAGTCAGAAGATGAATAAAAAAAAGAGTGGGTCCATCTGAAATTAGACAGGATAGATTTTCAGTGGATCCATTCTATAGAATGTCATGATTTTCTTTTCTACTATTGTTTAACTGAAGATCAAGAAGACAGGAATTATAAAAGTCCTAGTGAGAACATCATGGAAATGGTCAGAAGGGTAACAAGCATATCAATAAAAAGGTCTAAGGGCTGGGTTAATGATAAAATTAGAGAATAAGAAGAGAAGAAATAGAAGTCAAGATAAGGATGGCATGATCACATTCAACTCAAGAGGAGTCACAAAAGTAGAACAGAGGTAAGGGGTTAAAGAGTAAATTGATGCTTCAGAGATCTTAATGGTAGATAAATTCTGGTTGAAAATAAGGTCTATAGGCAGCTAAGTGGCTCAGTGGATAGAAGGCCAGGCCTAGAGATGAAATGAAGTCCTAAATTCAAATCTGATCTCAGATACTTCCCAGCTGTGCAGTGCTAGGCAAGTCATTTAATTCCAGTTATATAGCCCTTATTCCTCTTCCACCTTGGAACTGATACTTAGTACCAATTCTGAGACAAAAGGTAAGAATTTTTTTTAAAAGAAAATTCGCTTCAAATCATTATAATGCCAGTGGATAGCTGAAATGTCATTGGAAGATCACTGGAGTTCAAAAAGTTGAGAAACTATGTGACTAAGGTATTAGAAGCATCTTTCTAATATAAGCCTACAGTGTATATATTTCTTATTTGTTCCCAAATATTTTATTTTCTAACTAAAACTAAACCAAACAAGTACAAGTTTTAAGGTTAACCATAAATAAATTAAGGAAGAAAAAAATTTCTCAGACTCCTACTCATTAGACCAGATTCTAATTCCACTTCCCTAAAGTCTTTGATAGATGGGGCAGGGTGGTAATCCAATTGTGTGAGTCTGGGAATATGGATGGCTAGAAAAGAAAAAAAATCCAAGAAATGTCACTCAAACTTTAAATAAAGGGCCTGAAAACTAAATTCAAGTCCTTAGTCCAAAATGAAAGAGGACAAATCTTATTCCTTTTTGTATTACCCCAAAAGTTATCTGTTGCCCAGTACATAGTAAATGCTCAGTAGAATTTATAGAATTGAACTGCATGAGTGACCTTTTACTTGTGAACCACTAACAACATGATTAAATACCAAAAATTCCCCAAAGATACTGTGTGTAACCGAGTAGCTGTTGAAAATCATTTGTTATGCCTATCTTATTTTCAAAGAGAATGTGGCATCTAATGGGATTAGTGTCAACTGACATCAAAAATGAAACATAAGGGATATTATTCCTCCAAGTATCAAATTTAATTTATAAAACAAAAGATAAGCAGTTCTGATGACTTCATCTTTAGAGTCTCACTATGATAACTTACTAGAGGTCCCAATATAGAATAATCTGGATCTATTTTAGGTTATATTCTAATGAGTTTAAATACTAGAGATAGTACCCAGGTGGACATGTTCCACAGGCAGTGGGCCAGACAGAATAGGACAGAGATTAGGGATTTAAACAAATTAGGAGTTTCCTGCACAGATGTGATCATTGATCAGTGACTGAAATTACAAAGGGTTAGACCAGACAGACAGAAGAAAAAGAAACCTAGAAAGAAGCCTTAGGGGATATCCACAATTAGTAGGTAGGAAATGGAAAATGTACCAGCAAGAGATCTGGAAGGAACAGTCACAGAAGTCAAAAAACCAGGAGAAAATATCCAGGAAGAGGGCATGGGAGTAATTCAAAATGTCAAAAGCTGTAGAGGTCAGACAGGATAAGGACCAGGAAAAAAATTATTAAATTTGACAATTGGTTGTGTAGGACTCTGGAAAAAGTTTCAGTGGACTGGAGGTGGGGGTGGGGTTGAAAGTCAGAATGCAAGGGATTGGCAGGTAAAATTCCAAACCACATCTTGAAAAGACACCCTCGAAGAGCCACAGCACATTTTTAAAAGAAAGGACACTATTATTTCAATATATATGAAGTAAGCACCTATTGTTTACAAATAAGTGCGTGAGGGCTACACTAGATACAAGGTTTAGACAAAACCTATCTTTGCCTTTATAGAATTTACAGTGGAAAAAAACAACAACAACAAAACAATACCTAGACAGATACTTCAGGAAGAATGATGGGAAAGGTTTGGCTTCTTCAGTTTTGACAGTTCTCTGACTCAAAAGCCCCTTCTCTCAGTAAGATACTTCACACTCTGTCCGGGGGAGATCATTCCTAATTCGGCAAATTTCATTTTCCATATTCCTTTGGGGAATCTTCTACAGAAATATGGCTCCTGACAATAGTGTGAGTGTAGTGTGTACCCTAAAAGTAAATTAAGTGTGTTCCCTAAAGGTGAGTTCATTATCTAAAAAGGCTTCTTCATCTGTAACAGAGCTACTCAAGCTTCCACCTTCTCTTGAGTGGGTAGCATCCATTTTATATACAAAACATCACCTTTTACGTTTCAAGGTATATCTTTTAGCCCTGAAAGACCTCCCATTTTTTGCATATGTCTCACTGGGATAACCAGTGAAAAAATTACAAAAACAATTCAAATAGAACAATACAGCAAAGTGCAATAAAAAGACAGCAAAAATTATAGCTAAAACTTACATAATACTTAAAGCATTTTACATATGTCACTGCATTTGAGGTCTAAAAACAAGTGCTTTGGAAGTCTGATGGGCAAAAAAAAAAGGCTAATGGGGATGCAGATCAGCTAGGTGGCCTAGTGGATAGAAGATCAGGTCTGGAGTCAGGAAGACTCCTTTTCCTGAGTTGAAATTCATTCTCAGACACTTATTGGCTATACAAATCTGGGCAAGATGCTTAATCCTTTTTTCCTCAATATCCTCATCTTTAAAATGAGCTGGAGAAGGAAATGGCAAACCACTCTACTTTCTTTGCCAAGAAAACTGTAAATGGGATTGGTCACAAAGACTGAAATGACTGAAGAGCAATGGGATCAAGAAGGCATCAGGCAGGAGGTATCATTAGAGAAGGGCTTTTTTTTTTTAAAGAGTAGTAAATAACTGAAGAGAAGGAAGGAGGACATTCTAGGACTACAAAGCAATGTGAGCAAAGGCAAGATGATAGAGGAAACATATGGTATGGTCAGGTCAGAGAGAAGTCTAGTTTGGTTCTGTTATCTGAAGGTTGATAGCACATGATAAGGTTTGAAAGACATGGCAGCACGTAATGGAGGAGGTCCTTAAATGCTGGGTGGCAGAGGAGTTTGAATTTTACTTGGTAGACAAAGGGAGTCATGGGGATGTGCAGCTAGGTGGCTCATTAGATTGAGAGCCAGGCTTAGAGATGGGAGGTTCTGGGTTCAAATGTGGTCTCAGACACTTCCTACCTTTGTGACTCTGGGCAAGTCACTTAACCCAACTTGGCATCAATACACAGTATTGATTCTGAGATGGAAGGTATAGGTTTAAAAAAAAGAGTCATGAGGCATTTCTGAGAGTAGGAGTGAAACAGCAAGAACTGTGGCTGATAAAGATATGAAGACAGACTTGGCAAATGAGAGAGTGGAGGAAGGATGATCTGAGAGGACATTTTGAGAGTTCCCTCCACTAGCGCAACTTTCAATCTATCCATGCCTGCCTATCCTGTGCAGGTACTGTTCATGTCCTAGCAAAAGTTCACAAGGGGAGAGGGGGGGCAGCTGGGTAGCTCAATGGATTGAGAGCCAGGCCTAGAGATGGGAGGTCCTAGGTTCAAATCTGGCCTCAGACACTTCCCAGCTGTGTGACCCTGGGCAAGTCACTTGACCCCCATTACCTACCCTTACCACTCCTTCTGCTTTGGGGCCAATACCCAGTATTGACTCTAAGACAGAAGGTAAGGGTTTAAAAAAAAAAAGTTCACAAGGGAGGGTCTTTCCAACATGCTGGAGACCTTCCTTGCTTTCTCCAGATACTATGTGAGCAGACCATTTTCTCTTTCTATAATAAAATTCTTTAATCACATCTTTTATATCTAGTTCTCCTTCCACATTCTTCCATTTCCTATTCCTCCTTCAATCCTGTTGCAGCCTGCTTATATTCACTATGCATCATGTCATTGCCCTCTGTGTAATGTTCATCTTTATTTCTTGAGAGGCATTTGTATTCTAAATCTTGAGGTTATAAAACAACACTGGTAGAAAGTTGGGATTTAAAAAGATGAGTCTTAGCTTTCATTGGAAGCTTGAGAAAAGCAAAAGAATTCTGCAAATTTGCCCAAAGCCCATTATCTTCCTCCGTTCAACTTGGAATCCAACTTGCTGGCTATACCAGATATACAAGTATCCCTTTCACATCATGCCTTTCCTCATCATGATTTTGAAATATCTCAGGCTGGCATAAGAGATTAAATGGGAATTTGAGGGGAGTTTTGCGGAAGCCACAGACAACATGCAAAGGCCAGCAGAAGACAAAGAAAAAAGTTTAGAAACTCAGTAATGTATAAAATATATTATTTTTAACACAATAAATATACAAAATTTCATTTTAAAATTAAAATTTGCAAAAAGAACATCAAAAACAAAAAAACTTTATCCGGACTAACCCCCAATATATGGAAGAGGGTGTGTGTATGTGTGTGTGTGTATACATACATGTTTTATAGGCATATATGTATATATCTGTATATACTGTTAAACATACTCTATAGAGGGTCCTTTCAAAGACAGAGAAATCTAAGCACCAGATATTTTTCATTTACTTAGTTTTTCTTGTGTGGCTACACAGACCAAACACCTTTGAGTGATTATGGATCTCTTCTAGGAAGCTATGCAACTTTACTGGGCTTGATACAAATCAAGACAATATCATCCCCAAACAGAAGAATGTGTTGGATCTCACCATCCCCTCTTCCATCTGGACTCTATGATAGGTATTCTCCAGAAATAACCTCTTTCAACACCTCTCTGATAATAAGCATCAATAATAAATATCTAATAAAAAAGATTTGTTTGCCAAAGATATTATCACAGGTATAACTGAATAACTGACATTCCAAAGAACCATAAAGTTGCAAAATATTTACGTATATTATCACACTTGAGTTTCACCATAAACCCAGGAGGCAAGTACTACACTCATTTTACTAATGAGAAAAATTAATGGAAGCAAGATTAAGTCGCAGAGCTAATAAGTGGCAGTGGCAAGATTCAAACTCCGATCTCCCTGACTCGAAGTCCGACACTCTTAGTTTCTAGCAACAATGTACAAATTAATACAACGACAGTTCAGAGGTCTCTCAGCTAAAAATGATCAAGGTATTTAAAGAGGTCAGAGTACTTACATTGCAGTTAGAAGAGCCATCAAATGATGGATAAGAACCATCTGGCCAGTCTGCAGGATCCAAGGTGCCTGACTGTCTGTGCTGGGCTTCATATTCCTTGAGCTGCAATGAAAAGATACTTGAAACAAGGGTCAACACACCAAGCAGTCAGAGATCAAGTACTCATTTTCCCCCGTGCTACAACTATTTACTAAATAGCAACAGAAAAGATGGTTTCTAAAACTAAAAAGAAGATTCATTCCCTACCCTGTGGAGTATAACCAAAATCAGATTAGTAGGTATACAGAAATGTCTGTGTTCTGAAAAACTCTAACTTTTTCTTCTTCATTATCTTCTTTTCTCTTTTTTAAAAAAATATACTCCTTAGAATCTCAGAATCAATACTAAGTATTGGTTCCAAGGCAGAAGAGTGGTAAGGACTAGGCAATGGAAGTTACTTACCCGGGGTCACTCAGTTAGGAAGTGTCTGAAGCTACATTTGAACCCAGGACCTCCTGTCTCTAAACCTACCCTCTCTATCCACTGAACCACCTAGATTCTCCTCCTCTTTTTTAAACCCTTACTTTCTGTCTTACAATCAATACGAAGTATTGGTTCCAAGGCAGAGAACATTCTCCATTATTTTCCAACATCCAACATCAAAGCTTCTTCTTTTCAAGTTCATTTACAAGTCCAGACAAAATCTACAGTAATTCAGAAATAAGCTATTATCTGACCTGTGAGTGACTACTACCCAGGCAGGTCACCTACTCTCTTTGCAGACAATGGATAATGTTTCATGATAATCTCTGCACAACAAAATCCTGAAACAGATTTCAAAAATCTTGTCTCTTCCTGGTGTAAACTGCAGCTCACCAGTTCAATATAATTGCATAATAAACTTAAGAGTATTTTTATTAGGAAACAATGAGGGCAAGAAATGACTTAACTACACTCACTATAAAACATGCAGCATACCTTTCAAGGCAACAAGTAGTTTTCTTACATGATGAGCTTGAAAAATAAAGAAAGACCTCAGCAAATTAGATAAATGATTTTGCATTAAACACAAGATCTTTTGGAATGATATGTTTGCAAATTTTCACCCATGCTGCCATGGAACAAGAATGATATTTCAGCCTTGGCACTTAATACAAGTGTAAACAGAAGGCTACACTTCTATTCGAGTCCTCCTCTGATCTACCACTGTGGTTTGGTAGTGACTTTGGGTTCTCAGAGGTCATGCCTGTACAGTACAAGCTGAGCAAGTTCTACCACAATCGGAACGCTTTGAGGCAGGGAGCAAACTGTTCAGAAGATTAGCCTAGAAAGGTTTGGAGAGCCTCGACATCAGGAACTGCCATCAGGTAGTCTTTTTTTGGAGGTGGATAGGGTAGGGTGGGGTTGGGGTGGGAGAGGAACAAAGGAAACTGCCAAATTCATAAAAGACTTTTTGCTAGAGGTATACAAAAATTTCACTCTGTAGCAGTTCTTTTTACTATCTTTACTTGTTTTATTTTGGTTGTGTTGTTTTTTTTCAACATGGCTAATATTCATATATACGTTTGAGATGACCCCCACAAGTATAATTGAAATCAGATGCTTGTTTTGTCAAAGAGGGAGAGAATTGGGGGTGAAAAAAATTTTAATGAGTTTTAAAATTATTTTTATGTATAATTGGGAAATATGTAATGAGATAAATAAAATAATTTAAATATTTCAATCTTTTTCAGCACCCACACTAATAAAATCAGAGTTTTTGAAGTTCATGAGAAAGACAATGCAGTGGGAAGAATATGGAATTTGGCAATCAAAGGACCTGAGCTGTTTTACCTAGTCCTCAGTTTCCTACACTAGGTTCAACTAGAAAATCCCCATTATAGTTCTACTTCTCTATCTATGATCCTAGGGATTGCTTCTTCTTTTTTTAATATATATTTGTATCCCTAATGCTAAGCAGTGTGACTTGTACAGAGAGTAGTTAATAAATGCTTGGCAGCCATGTGGCACTTTAGATAGAGCACTAGATATGGCTTTAGAAAGACCTTAATTTAAATCCAGCCTCAGGCACTTACTAACTATGTGAACCAGGGCAGGTCACTGTTTTCTCAATTTTCTCAGTTTTCTCAACTGTTAAATGGGGATTCTAATAATACTCTCAAGGTTGTTGGAATGATCAAATGAGATGTGTTTTTTCAAACCTGAAAAGCACTATAAAAATGCTGACTATTATTGTTGATTAACTGAAGATTTTTAAAAATATATTCATGTATTTGGATGCAAATGCATCAAGTTTAGTTTTGTGAAATAGAACAATCTAGAGAAAAACATTGAAAAGATAATTTATAATACTAATAGCCTTCTCTTCCCTTTGGGGTGCTGGTTTTATATATATATATATATTTTTAACCTTTACTTTCTGCTTGGTAGCAACTCTAAGACAGAAGAGTAGACTAGGCAAACAAGGTTAAGTGACTTCCTCAGGATCACACAGGTAGGAAGTATCTGAGGCCACATTTGAACCCAAGGCATCCCAAACCCAAGCCTGGCACTCCTAATACACCCAGCTGCCCCTCAGGTATTATCTTCCCCTCTAAAAAAAAGATAAAAGAATTCTACTATTTCTTTAATATTTGCAAACATTCTGGGTTTTGTGCTTTTCTTCATATTAAATCTACCTCCAGGGCTTTGATACTTCATACTACTATATAATGACAAAGTTGTTTTGCATTTAAAATATATCTAGACTGACCCACTCGTTTCTAGGGCTAGAACCTAGGACGCACATGTTTATTTTTACCTCTGAATCATCATTTTTGTCTCATAATATATTAAGCTCACTCTCATCATTTCTACAGGTCCTGAAATCCCCTCATTCCTCATGAAGCCCTTCTGTTTGGGTGAACGTGTGTCTTTACAGCTGCTCTCCCCATTCTTTATTTCATTTTGCCCATTCTCCAGAAGTCTCTCAAATGCACACTCCCATCACTTGAATCCAATAGAGATATTTCAGTATTCACACCTGTGGGTGGTTTTGTGCCTTTATTCTATCTGCATGACTTTTTAATTAGGTTTGCCTTAACTTGCAGGCTCCTAGAGGGCAGAGCCCAGATAAATGAAATTCTCTTTAAGTAGTACCTAGCTGAATGCCAAGTACAATTCAGCACTGGATAATACATGTTTCTTAATTATATTGATTTCAAAATAATATTAATTATGATATTAAAATAATTGATATTATTTATGATTAATATTATACTTCATGAAACTGATTTCAAATAATACCATCTAATGGTTGAATGGCACTTTGTCATTTATGAAACTTTATAATTTGTGATTCTTTCAAATGGGGCAGTTAGGTGATGTCATGTATAGAAAATTGAGCTTGGAGTCAGCCAGCCCAAATTCAAATCCTTTCTCAAACACTTAGAAGCTCTCTACTCAAAGCAAAGTACTTTAACTCCATTCTACTTCAACTCCCTCAACTGTAAAACAAAGGCAATAATAACACCCCTACCTCCTTGGATTGCTTTAAGGATCAAAAGTTTTAAGGATGAAAAGAGATAATATTTGAAATGAGCTTAAAATACTACTTAGCACACAGTAGCTACTATATATAAATGTTTCTTCATCCCCACCCCTCTATGAGAAGTCGCTCAACAAATAATTGTTCAGCAAAGAATGATTTTTTTTTCTCCCCACTCAATTATTGAAATATCTGCTAAGGAGGATATGGAAAGGGTTAAGATCTGCCGTTGACAGAGGGAGTGTGAAGAATCCACAGATCCTTAAAACCTTGAAGGAAACACAGGTTATTCAAAATTAATTTGATCTAGTTATCATTCTATGAATATAGTACACTCGAAGCAGCAGTGGATAGTGTTCTAGGCCAGTAATCAGAAACACTTCATGAGTTCAAATCTTGATTTCAGACACTTAATAGCTGTGTGACCCTGGGAAAGTCACTTAAAAATCTTTGCCTCAATTTCCTCATCTATAAAATGAGCTGGAGAAGGAAACAGCAAAGCACTCCAGTGTCTTTGCCAACAAAATCCCAAAATGGTTCACAAAAAGTTGGACATGACTGAAAAGCAACTGAACAATAGTATGCTACATTGTAAAACAAAAAAGAAAAGAAAATTTCAAATCAGAACCTTTTATATGCAGAAATGAACAATGCTATTTCTTCCTTTTCTTTCACATATATTCTTATCCTGAACACATGGCCTTGGCACATCCTTAGTTTCAGGATTCTATGGTTATATTCTCTGATAGTGTCATGTGTCAAGAAAGGACATCAAAGGTTATTAAATCCTTCCTAATGGATCAAAGAAGGATCACATTAAAATTACCCCAGATATCTGGTGTCCTTTATTAGTCTCAAAGACATGGGGTTCGGGGAGAAAATTACATTTTTAGTGATTTCAGGTAGCCATTCCTTTTTAAAAAAATTCCATTATACTTAATCTGAAAACCCTCTAGTTGTAATTTAATTTTTTCTAATTCTAGACTCAGTGGATAAAAACTAACATATCTATTAAAATCTAAAAAAATCTTTAAAAAATGGGTAAACTATACCCACTTGAGGGCATGTCTTATACTTAACAACAGGTTCTAAGTTGCCAGACTTTCTCTTCTTAGATAAGTTTTTGTCAGTTCCCAGTTGCTTTCTCCCTCATGGCTCTATGTCTACTCCCCACTTTTAGAAATCTTTTGGTCATATAGTCCTTTATCTCTATGTTCTCTATTATTGCCTTTTTGGCAGTAATAAAGAAAGTTATCTATATCTAAATGATGCAAAATACCTGGTAGAAAAAAAGTTTCAATAACAAGAGTATTGAAGCAGGTTAGTAAACCATATAAACTTATAATCAAGAAGGATGCTATGTGAAAAAAAATTCACTTTAATAAATAACAATAACCATAGCTAATACCTAGCATTGATAGAGCACTTTAAGGTTTACAAAGCACTTTACAGATAAAATAATAATAATAATAATAATAACTACAGTAATAACAATAGCTAACATTTCTATAACACTTACTATGTACCAGGCACTATCCTAAGCACTTTACAATTATTATCTCATTTAATTCTCAAAACAACCCTGGTAGGTGCTATTATTTTCCCCATTTGACAGATGAAAAAACTGAGGCAAGCAGAGGCATATTAAATAGTTTGCTCAGGATAGCTACTAAATATCTGGGAATTGATTTGAATACAGATCTTTGAGAAAGCCACTGAACCCCCCAGGGACCCTCTAAGAAATCACTCTGTAGGGCTTTTATAGTCTGTCCACCCCAAAATTAGTTAATTTGCCATGTTTCTCTATTTTCAACTAGTCGGCTTAGTTTGGGACACTTTAACAAATATGATGCGAAAGCCTTTAGGCAACTTCCAAAAATACTCATCTTAGACTGTCATTTAAACCCCAACAACAAGCTAAAAGATGAGATCATTGAGTCAATTATCTGACTGTCCCATCATCATAATGCCTCTTAAGGAACCTGTGCCTCAGTTCAGCAAATGGGCACTCAGTAGTTTAGTAGAGGTTATCATATCTCAGAACACCCAACAAAGTTCAACAGAGCATCTAACCCAATTCATTTCAAATAACAGCACTAATCATAGCTTAACTGTAGAACAACAAAAAAACAGTGTTCCCAAAGATTTTTTTTAAATTTTAACTTAAAACTGTGGAAACAGGAGGGAGCTAGGTGGCTCAGTGAACTGAGAGCCAGGCCTAAGAGATGGGAGGTCTTGGATTCAAATTTGGCCTCAGATACTTCCTAGCAATGTAACTCTGACTATTGTCTAGCCCTTACCAGCCTTCTGCCTTGGAACAAGTACACAATATTGATTCTAAGAGAGAAGGTAAGGGTTTTTTTAAATAAATAAATGAATGAAGAAAAAGAGAGGAAGCAAAGAAGGATGGGAGGGAGGGAGGGAGGGAGGAAGGAAGGAAAGGAAGGAAGGAAGGGAAGGAAAGGAAGGAAGGAAGGAAGGAAGGAAGGAAGGAAGGAAGGAAGGAAGGAAGGAAGGAAGGAAG